>NC_042962.1:1280353-1295353 GCF_901001165.1 Salmo trutta
CGGTGACCTAGTAGGAGAGAGAAACAAGATGGACAGTGGAGCCATCCAGTCCAACCGTTTCCACTGTCCCTAAAGTTATGCTGATGGGCTGATGGGCTGACGGGCTGACGGGCTGACGGGCTGACGGGCTGACGGGCTGACGGGCTGACGGGCTGACGGGCTGATGGGTCAGGGGCACATAAGAAATGATTTGAAATATTTTATACAAATATTTTTTAAATGTAATTAAATGCCTTAGACACTCCACTGTAAATGTTTTAATGTAGGCCTTAGACACTCCACTGCAAATGTTTTAATGTAGGCCTTAGACACTCCACTGTAAATGTTTTAATGTAGGCCTTAGACACTCCACTGTAAATGTTTTAATGTAGGCCTTAGACACTCCACTGTAAATGTTTTAATGTAGGCCTTAGACACTCCACTGTAAAATAACACCCAATATTTGACCTCCTTTTTTTTGACCTCGTTCAGCAGTGGCACGTCCTAAATTATGCTGAGACGCAGATCGCCGGTCTACGGCCCAGGAAGTGTCAACAAAGCAGCATTGGTGGATCGTCCTGAAACGTGCATATCTTTGCACCTTAACACACTGCCATTGTGTTCTGGAACTGTTGCTTGTATAAATAACTTGTAACAAACGGATTGTATTATTAACCTCTCGCTATAAGAGACATGTAACCATTTACACTGCGAGTTCTTCCCTGCAGCTCCTTGATTTAAAGATGTTTCTATTATACAATTAAATAGTCTTCCTGAATCTTTGGACCAAGATTTCCACAACATTGATTGGTTACTAAAATTTACATTCCAGTCATTTAGCAGACACTCTTATCCAGAGCGACTTACAGTAGTGAATACATACATTTCATTTCATGCATATATATATATATTTTTTTTGTACTGGCCCCCCGTGAGAATTGAACCCACAACCCTGGCGTTGCACACACCATGCTCTACCACACTGAGCCACAGCCAATTGGTCTCATTTTGCTGCGACCACATTTCATAACACTGCGACAATTTAGAATTACTGAACTAGATTTAATCCTTGCGGAGGATAATTCAGCCATAAGTAGCAGCACATTGTTCAAAACAGATGCATAAATATCTTGTCCATAGTCTGGAGATAATGAGGTTGGGTCATATCCTGCTCAGAGCAGTGTCATATCCTGCTCTGTCAGCAGGGCACTCCACTGGTGGGACCACAATTCCCTGGCCATGCTCGTCCGGGAGGCAGGCATCGTCCAAGTTGTTTACAAACAAATACTTTTTTTTTTAGATTGTAGCTCCTTTAAATCTATACCTCCACATTGCCAGGGAAGGAGACAGGAGTCTGTGCTTGTCCCATAGCTGGTTGGGGGTTCGATTTTGCTCGGTGTGCAGAGAATGTTTATCCCATCCCTTTGTAAAGGTGTTTAGGTCTGCTTGGAGGAATACAGTGCACACAGAATAGGTGAAGGCTGTTTGACGAGTCATGGGAGTGTAACCGATGTGAAATGGCTAGTTAGTTAGCGGTGGTGCGCGCTAATAGCGTTTCAATCGAGTGACGTCACTCGCTCTGAGACCTTGAAGTAGTTGTTCCCCTTGCGTTGCAAGGGCCGTGGCTCTTGTGGCGCGATGGGTGACGATGCTTCGTGGGGTGTCAGTTGTTGATGTGTGCAGAGGGTCCCTGGTTCAAGGCGAGGAAGAGGGACGGAAGCTATATTGTTACAGGAACCCTCATCTTCCAAACTGTAGGACATTATAAAATATGTTTGACTCAGCGATCCACACATCCCGCCATAACTGTTCAAACCTGAGAGAACATTTGAAGCAACATGATGAAAGACTCAACATCATACCCAGTCCTCTGTCCTATACAACTCATTTTCCCGGCAAGAAGATCGCACCATGTCCAACAAACGATCTGTCTGCATTTATCAAATTGTACCGAAACTTCCTGTTTCCATCACAGCTGTCATAATTTTAATACAGTACTTTGTCAAGGTCGTGTGTGTAGGTGGCAGTGAAGTCAGGCGCAGGAGAAACAAACGTCATATAAGCGGAGTAGTTTAATAACTTTAAAACAAACTCCAACAATAGAATACATAAAAACAATCAACATAGGTACACATTCCCGTCACACACCTAAATAAACAACACAAACACAATAACACCAAACAATCTCAGACAAGGACCTGAAGGGAAACAGAGGGTTAAATACACAACAGGAAATGAATGGGATTGGAACCAGGTGTGTAGGAAGACAAGACAAAACCAATGGATCATGAAAAATGGATCAGTGATGGCTAGAAGACCGGTGACGTCGACCGTCGAGCACCGCTCGAACAAGGAGAGGCATCGACTTCGGTAGAAGTCGTGACATACTTGCCTAAAAACCGAATGGAAACAGTGTCTATAAGGCGAAAGCATTTAAATATCAGTAATACATGAAAGAGCTTGTCTTCTCTACTCAGTGTAGGGATTATAATTCAGGTGTAGGTCACCTGCCTAACTATACTCCAAAAAGTATTGTACCGGTGACATTTCAATAACATGTTTCATTTTATTAATAACATATTAATAATCATAATATGTGGAAATTAATGTTGGTTTTGAATTTTAAAACTTTTACCAGAGATAAAGCTTCTCGCAACCACGGACATGAAACTTCCGATGTCCACATTCTCCACTCCTTAGTCTGCTCTGATGTTGACATACAGACACTAGGATTATTAATCAAGGCAACTGTTCGTCATATTTCAAGGTGTAATTTAATCACTCTCCTCTACGTGGTGTATGAAACTTGGGCAACCTAAATATACAGTTGAAGTCAGAAGTTTACATACACCTTAGCCAAATGCATTTAAACTCACTTTTTTCACATTTCCTGACATTTAATCCTAGTAAAAATTCCCTGTCTTAGGTCAGTTAGGATCACCACTTTATTTTAAGATTGTGAAATGTCAGAATAATAGTAGAGAGAATGATTTATTTCAGCTTTTATTTCTTTCATCACATTCCCAGTGGGTCAGAAGTTTACATACACTTAATTAGTATTTGGTAGCGTTGCCTTTAAATTGTTTAACTTGGGTCAAACGTTTCAGGTAGCCTTCCACAAGCTTCCCACAATAAGTTGGGTGAATTTTGACCCATTACTCCTGACAGAGCTGGTGTAACTGAGTCAGGTTTGTAGGCCTCCTTGCTCGCACACGCTTTTTCAGTTCTTCCCACAAATTTTCTATAGGATTGAGGTCAGGGCTTTGTGATGGCCACTCCAATACCTTGACTTTGTTGTACTTAAGCCATTTTGCCACAACTTGGAAGTATGCTTGGGGTCATTGTCCATTTGGAAGACCCATTTGCAAATAAGCTTTAATTTCCTGACTGATGTCTTGAGATGTTGCTTCAATACATCCACATCATTGTCCTCCCTCATGATGCCATCTATTTTGTGAAGTGCACCAGTCCCTCCTGCAGCAAAGCACCCCCACAACATGATGCTGCCACCCCCGTGCTTCACGGTTGGGATGGTGTTCTTCGGCTTGCAAGCCTCCCCCTTTTTCCTCCAAACATAACGATGGTCATTATGGCCAAACAGTTCTATTTTTGTCCCATCAGACTAGAGGACATTTCTCCAAAAAGTACGATCTTTGTCCCCATGTGCAGTTGCAAACCGTAGTCTGGCTTTTTTATGTCGGTTTTGGAGCAGTGGCTTCTTCCTTGCTGAGCGGCCTTTCAGGTTATGTCAATATAGGACCCGTTTTACTGTGGATATAGATACTTTTGTACCTGTTTCCTCCAGCATCTTCACAAGGTCCTTTGCTTTTGTTCTGGGATTGATTTGCACTTTTCACACCAAAGTACGTTTATCTCTAGGAGACAGAACACGTCTCCTTCCTGAGCGATATGACGGCTGCGTGGTCCCATGGTGTTTATAGTTGCATACTATTGTTTGTACAGATGCACGTGGTACCTTCAGGCATTTGGAAATTGCTCCAAAGAATGAACCAGACTTGTGGAGGTCTACAGTTTTTTTTCTGAGGTCTTGGCTGATTTCTTTTGAGTTTCCCATGATGTCAAGCAAAGAGGCACTGAGTTTGAAGGTAGGCCTTGAAATATATCCACAGGTACACCTCCAATTGACTCAAATTATGTTAATTAGCCTATCAGAAGCTTCTAAAGCCATGACATCATTTTCTGGAATTTCCCAAGCTGTTTAAAAATACAGTCAACTTAGTGTATGTAAACATCCGACTTCAACTGTATACAAATACAGTAGTGTATACAGTGCCTTGCAATAGTATTCATCCCCCTTGGTGTTTTTCCTATTTTGTTGCATTACAACCTGTAATTTAAAAAATATGTATTTGGATTTCATATGATGGCACAAAATAGTCCAAATTGGTGTAGTGAAGTGAAAAAAATAAGATCTGGTGCAACCAATTACCTTCAGAAGTCACATCATTAGTTAAATAAAGTCCAGCTGTGTGCAATCTAAGTGTCACATGATCTGTCACATGATCTCAGTATATATACACCTTTTCTGAAAGGCCCCAGAGTCTGCAACACCACTAAGCAAGACCAAGAAGACCTCTCATCACCCTCTATCACAAACATACCCTCGTAAAACTGACCATCCTACCGATCCTCGACTTCGGCGATGTCATTTACAAAATAGCCTCCAATACCCTACTCAATAAACTGGATGCAGTCTATCACAGTGCCATCCGTTTTGTCACCAAAGCCCCATATACAACCCACCACTGCGACCTGTACGCTCTCGTTGGCTGGCCTACGCTTCATACTCGTCGCCAAACCCACTGGCTCCAGGTCATCTACAAGTCTCTGCTAGGTAAAGTCCCCCCATCTCAGCTCACTGGTCACCATAGCAGCACCCACCTGTAGCACGCGCTCCAGCAGGTATATCTCTCTGGTCATCCCCAAAGCCAACACCTCCTTTGGTCATCTTTCCTTCCAGTTCTCTGCTGCCAATGACTGGAACGAATTGCAAAAATCGCTGAAGCTGGAGACTTCTATTTCCCTCACTAACTTTAAACATCAGCTATCTGAGCAGCTAACCGATCGCTGCAGCTGTACATAGTCCATCTGTAAATAGCCCATCCAATCTACCTACCTCATCCCCATATTGTTTTTATTTACTTTCTGCTCTTTTGCACACCAGTTTTTCTACTCCAGTGTTAATCTGCTAAATTGTAATTGCTTTGCTACTATGGCCTATTTATTGCCTACCTCATGCCATTTGCCAACACTGTATATAGACTTTATTTTTTTCTATTGTGTTATTGACTGTACGCTTGTTTATTCCATGTGTAACTGTGTTGTTGTTTGTGTCGCACTGCTTTGCTTTATCTTGGCCAGGTCTCAGTTGTAAATGAGAACCTGTTCTCAACTAGCCCACCTGGTTAAATAAAGGACTTGTTCTCAACTGGCCACCTGGTTAAATAAAGGACTTGTTCTCAACTGGCCACCTGGTTAAATAAAGGTGAAATAAATAAAATAAAAAATAATGTTTATGTTCCCAACTTTATTTTTCATGTTCACAATGTATTTTATTTTGATTCAATACATATGGCGTGAAATTGACCCCCTAATATAGCTATGATTTCCTGATTTCACAGACAGACCCCTTAGAAGTTAAATCACGGGGAAACATTTGATTTTAAATCATGGGGAAACATTTGATTTAAATCACGGGGAAACATTTGATTTTAAATCACGGGGAAACATTTGATTTTAAATCATGGGGAAACATTTGATTTTAAATCATGGGGAAACATTTGATTTAAATCACGGGGAAACATTTGATTTTAAATCATGGGGAAACATTTGATTTAAATCATACGGGAAACATTTGATTTAAATCATGGGGAAATATTTGATTTAAATCATGGGGAAACATTTGATTTTAATCATGGGGAAACATTTGATTTTAAACACTGATAGAACATTGGCTTTCACCAAACTGACAGGAGTTTCATGATGTTTATTCTGGGTTTATTCTGGGTGTGAACTAGAAGTGCTCCTGAGTAGAATGGCCCCCCCCCCTCTTTTTTATTTATTTTTGTTTTGTTACTGTGACATAACGTACAGACAATTAAATACGGCGCAATAAATGATAGGAGTACACACACAAAAAAAACATTTGTTGACTATTTAGGCTTGAAAAATTAAAGCATATTATATCTGATAGAAATACTTGAATCATTCTTTGTATGATAACTAGTATCAAAAATCTAATCAAATCAAATTTATTTACATAGCCCTTCTTACATCAGCTGATATCTCAAAGTGCTGTACAGAAACCCAGCCTAAAACCCCAAACAGCAAGCAATGCAGGTGTAGAAGCACGGTGGCTAGGAAAAACTCCCTAGAAAGGCCAAAACCTAGGAAGAAACCTAGAGAGGAACCAGGCTATGAGGGGTGGCCAGTCCTCTTCTGGCTGTGCTGGGTGGAGATTATAACAACACATGGGCTAGATGTTCAAATGTTCATAAATGACCAGCAGGGTCAGATAACAATAATCACAGTAGTTGTTGAGGGTTTAACAAGTCAGTAACACAAGAGTAAATGTCAGTTGGCTTTTTCATAGCCGATCATTGAGAGTATCTCTACCGCTCCTGCTGTCTCTAGAGAGTTGAAAACAGCAGGTCTGGGACAGGTAGCACGTCCGGTGAAAAATATAAATAGTATAAAATATATGGATAATTCTGCACATTTCCCATCACTTTTGCCCTAATTATTCATTTACAAAGCTTAGGGGATGGGACTCTTATTCTGAAAAGACTCCAAAAATTCATGACCCATAAGTACTGAGTTATTCTTGCTTGCTTCACAGCGGTCCCCTCTAGGCAGTGGTATAGAACAGATGAATGCGTTTGACTGGGAACTCTCTGTGTGTTACTGGGGAAAGTCTCCTCTGCATGCCTTGATATCCCTCCCTTATCTCACCTCATTTGCTCACATTGTATATAGACTTATTTTTCTACTGTATTATTGACTGTATGTTTGTTTTACTCCATGTGTAACTCTGTGTTGTTGTATGTTGTCCAACTGCTTTGCTTTATCTTGGCCAGGTCGCAATTGTAAATGAGAACTTGTTCTCAACTAGCATACCTGGTTAAATAAAGGTCAAATAAAAAAAATAAAAAAAATATCTACTCCCTATACCATATACCTGGTTAAATAAATGTGAAATAAAATGTCCCGTTTGCCTTTAACAAAATGTAATGGCTCATTATAACCAGCAGAGGGCGTAACGTCCATGTAAAGCCAGTTCTTACTGAGGTTAGCTGAGAACAAGGAAACAATAAGATGAACGAAGGGATTTATTTTCCTGCAGTGATAATATGTTCAGTATCAAACAAATACTCTTGATTCTCTATCAAAAAGACGAGCCTCTCCATTGAAAACAAAATGATAAATGATATTTAACCTTTATTTAACTAGGCAAGTCAGTTAAGAACAAATTCTTACTTACTATGACAGCCTACCTCGGCCAAACCCTAACCTGGACGACGCTGGGCCAATTGTGCACCGCTCTATGGGACTCCCAATCACGGCCGGTTGTGATACAATCTGGAATCGAACCAGGGTCTGTAGTGACGTCTCTAGCACTGAGTACCTTAGACCGCTGCGCCCCTCTGGAGCCCGATAACATCGTCTACAGTAGACACATACTCTCTCTTGGTCCCTGGTAGTGCCAGCTAGGGGGACCCTCAGACAATCCCAGCCTTACACACACACACACACACACACACACACACACACACACACACACACACACACACACACACACACACACACACACACACACACACACACACACACACACACACACACACACACACACACACACTTCTCCTGTGGAAGGCTGGGAAGCTTCTTTGTATTGTTGTCACAATTGGAGACAGAGTGTAACAGGAAGACAGAAGAGGAGAAAGAAGAGAGGAAAGGAAAAGAGAGAAGAGAGGAGATTAGAAGTGGAATAGAAGAGAGGATAAGAGAGGAGAAGAGAGGAGATTAGACAAGAGGAGATTAGGAGAGAGGAGAAGAGAGGAGATTAGAAGAGAGGAGAAGAGGAGAAGATTAGAAGAGAGGAGAAGAGGAGAAGATTAGAAGAGAGGAGAAGAGGAGAAGATTAGAAGAGAGGAGAAGAGAGGAGATTAGAAGAGAGGAGATTAGAAGAGGGAAAGAAGAGAGAGAAGAGATTAGGAGATTAGAAGAGAGATTAGCAGAGAGGATAAGAGAGGGGACTAGAAGAGAGGAGATTAGACAAGAGGAGATTAGGAGAGAGGAGAAGAGAAGAGAGGAGATTAGGAGAGAGGAGAGGAGAAGAGAAGAGAGGAGAGGAGATTAGAAGAGAGGAGGAGGGAGGAGGTTAGAAGAGAAGAGAAGGGAGGAGACTAAAAGAGAAGAGAGGAGATTAGAAGAGATTAAAAGAGAGGAGAGGAGAAGAGAAGAGATTAGAAGAGATTAAAAGAGAGGAGAGGAGAAGAGAGGAGATTAGAAGGGAGGAGTTTAGAAGAGAGGAGAAGGGAGGAGAATAGACAAGAGGAGGAGAGGGGAGGAGGAGAGGAGAGGAGGAGAGGAGATTAAAAGAGAGGAGAGGAGAAGAGAGGAGATTAGAAGAGATTAAAAGAGAGGAGAGGAGAAGAGAGGAGATTAGAAGGGAGGAGTTTAGAAGAGAGGAGAAGGGAGGAGAATAGACAAGAGGAGGAGAGGGGAGGAGGAGAGGAGAGGAGGAGAGGAGATTAGAGGAGAGGAAAGAGTGTGATGTGTTAGAGCAGAGTATACAGCCCTGGGGGATGTGAAGAAGTTCATAAAGAAGCTACTGTTCTCCTTATCTAACGCTGACATCATCTCACGGTAATAAACAGCCTGAATGACACATTCCTATCCTCAGGGCTGTGGTATAACAGCGTTACAGACTGTCTGGGATTTTTATTGCTTTGGTGTAATTTTCACAAGTATGTGGCTTCACACTGCTTTACTAACATTGCATTGGCCAATTCAGTACTGTAATACTGTAATACTGTAATATAGGATAATACAGTACTGTAATACTGTAATATAGGACAGTATAGTACTGTAATACTGTAATATAGGCCAATTCAGTACTGTAATACTGTAATATAGGATAATACAGTACTGTAATACTGTAATATAGGACAATATAGTACTGTAATACTGTAATATAGGACAATATAGTACTGTAATACTGTAATATAGGCCAATTCAGTACTGTAATACTGTAATACTGTAATATAGGATAATACAGTACTGTAATACTGTAATATAGGACAATATAGTACTGTAATACTGTAATATAGGCCAATTCAGTACTGTAATACTGTAATATAGGATAATACAGTACTGTAATACTGTAATATAGGACAATATAGTACTGTAATACTGTAATATAGGACAATATAGTACTGTAATACTGTAATATAGGACAATAGAGTACTGTAATACTGTAATATAGGACAATATAGTACTGTAATACTGTAATATAGGACAATATAGTACTGTAATACTGTAATATAGGACAATACAGTACTGTAATACTGTAATACAGGCCAATACAGTACTGTAATATTGTAATACTGGCCATTTACGTAGCAGACACTTTTATCCAAAGTGACAACAGTCCACACATCTTGGTATGTGACCCCAGCGGGAATTGAACCCACAACTTACGATCTGAGCAATGTACAGGACCACTACCAATACAGTACAGTAATATAATACAGCATGTGTAATACAATACATGATTACAATACAGGTAGTAGATGTATGATTGCCATTCCCATGAGCGATCACCACCTACCTTCCTTCAGGCCATGGATGAGACAAGCAGCGACATGAGTTCAGACCTACCGTACGTCAGGCTTGGATTCGTCACAGCGAAAGGTTTTTTCCCAGGTGCATGAACAACGAGGATATATTCTGGGATGTCGATGAGATCCCAGGCTCCGTGCCCGCTAAACATTGTTCCTTTCGTTCGATTACATTGTGAAAGATGTCTTCAGTCACACGTGGTATAGAAATTACGGACATTTGATGTTCAGTCAATTTTAACGGGTAGTGCGAGTGTTTGGCCGGGGTAGGCCGTCATTGTAAATAACAATTTGTCTGACTTGCATAGTTAAATAAAGGTTTAATAAAGTGTATTGAATGTGAAAACAGTGTAAACTACTGGGATTTACAGTAGTGTAGCGTACCTCATTCAAAAGGCCGTTTTCAAACAGTATCTTACATGTTTAGTTATTGGATTTAACGAGTTGTTAAAATAATTAAGAAGATATCATTATGTTGTAGTATTTTTGGTGATTAATGTACTCATTATATTTCACTGGAAACTTATATTTACTGTGTATTTTGTATCAATGGTTGTGTTGTGAATTAAATGTTTTGAATGTAATGCTGACTCTGTTACGAGTGTTACCAGGTTGGAGTTTTGTACTTTTACGAGTTTTGAAAAATAGTTCTGAAAATTGTCAGTAAAACAAACAAATACTTTTCCTTCCTAGTCTGTCTGGTGTATTATCTAGCTGGATGTGGCTTTAATACACGCGTGACAGATCGGCTGCTGCCTTCTCGTTGCCCCTCTAGTCTGTCTGGTGTATTATCTAGCTGGATGTGGCTTTAATACACGCGTGACAGATCGGCTGCTGCCTTCTCGTTGCCCCTCTAGTCTGTTTCACCAGAAGGCAGATGGGAAATTACTATGTGTGATTCCACTGGACGGAGCGGGGTGTCCGTCACACAGGCAGAAGGTCAGGCAGTCATGACTGTGTACGTGAGTGATGTGTGTATGTGAGTGATGTGTGTATGTGAGTGATGTGTGTACGTGAGGGATGTGTGTGTATGTGAGTAATGTGTGTATGTGAGTGATGTGTGTATGTGAGTGATGTGTGTACGTGAGGGATGTGTGTATGTGAGTGATGTGTGTATGTGAGTGATGTGTGTATGTGAGTGATGTGTGTGTGTGAGTGATGTGTGTGTGTGTGAGTGATGTGTGAGTGATGTGTGTGTATGTGAGTGATGTGTGTATGTGAGTGATGTGTGTGTGTGTGAGTGATGTGTGTGTGTGTGAGTGATGTGTGTGTGTGTGAGTGATGTGTGTGTGTGTGAGTGATGTGTGTACGTGAGTGATGTGTGTGTGTGTGAGTGATGTGTGTGTGTGAGTGATGTGTGTATGTGAGTGACGTGTGTGTGTGTGTGAGTGATGTGTGTGTGTGTGAGTGACGTGTGTGTGTGTGAGTGGTGTGAGTGATGTGTGTGTGTGTGAGTGATGTGTGTATGTGAGTGATGTGTGTGTGTGAGTGATGTGTGTGTGTGTGAGTGATGTGTGTATGTGAGTGACGTGTGTGTGTGTGAGTGATGTGTGTATGTGAGTGATGTGTGTATGTGAGTGATGTGTGTACGTGAGGGATGTGTGTATGTGAGTAATGTGTGTATGTGAGTGATGTGTGTATGTGAGTGATGTGTGTATGTGAGTGATGTGTGTGTGTGAGTGATGTATGTATGTGTGTGTGATGTGTGTGTGTGAGTGATGTGTGTGTGTGTGTGAGTGATGTGTGTGTGTGTGAGTGATGTGTGAGTGATGTGTGAGTGATGTGTGTGTATGTGAGTGATGTGTGTATGTGAGTGATGTGTGTGTGTGTGAGTGATGTGTGTATGTGTGAGTGATGTGTGTGTGTGTGAGTGATGTGTGTGTGTGTGAGTGATGTGTGTATGTGAGTGATGTGTGTGTGTGTGAGTGATGTGTGTGTGTCTGTGAGTGATGTGTGTATGTGAGTGATGTGTGTGTGTGAGTGATGTGTGTATGTGAGTGATGTGTGTGTGTGAGTGATGTGTGTGTGTGAGTGATGTGTGTGTGTGAGTGATGTGTGTGTGTGTGAGTGATATGTGTGAGTGATGTGTGTGAGTGATGTGTGAGTGATGTGTGTGTATGTGAGTGATGTGTGTATGTGAGTGATGTGTGTGTGTGTGAGTGATGTGTGTGTGTGTGAGTGATGTGTGTATGTGAGTGATGTGTGTGTGTGTGTGAGTGATGTGTGTGTGTGTGAGTGATGTGTGTGTATGTGAGTGATGTGTGTGTGTGTGAGTGATGTGTGTGTGTGTGAGTGATGTGTGTGTGAGTGATGTGTGTGTGTGTGTGAGTGATGTGTGTGTGAGTGATGTGTGTGTGTGTGAGTGATGTGTGTGTGAGGGATGTGTGTGTGAGTGATGTGTGTGTGAGTGATGTGTGTGTGTGAGTGATGTGTGTGTGTGTGAGTGACGTGTGTGTGTGTGAGTGATGTGTGTGTATGTGAGTGATGTGTGTGTATGTGAGTGATGTGTGTGCGTGTGAGTGATGTGTGTGTGTGTGAGTGATGTGTGTGTGAGTGATGTGTGTGTGTGTGAGTGATGTGTGTGTGAGTGATGTGTGTGTGAGTGATGTGTGTATGCTCTACCAACGGAGCCACACGGGACCACTTCTTCCCCTGTTCCTCTCTAAGATAACCGCTGCAGAAACATACTTATCTAGTCCTACACCAGCACTGGTAGCAGGCAGTAATAGGAACTAGCCAGCTCCGTTTGCTCCTTGTCTCATCTCTCTCCTGCTGCTGCATGTCTCTCACCAGACCAATCCCTTCCCCGTCACTCAAGGAGAGAGCAGTTACTCTACAGGTTAGCTGGCTAGCTAGCGAATAGCGGCTAACACTCATTATTATTATTATTAGAGCTAGCTAGTTCCTATTACCTATTACTCAAGGAGAGAGCAGTTACCCCAACACTTCCTTGCCTTTCACTCCTCATGATCAGATAGATGCAACAATGTTGGTGACCTGCTGCTTTCCACAAGCCTTCTATAATTACACTATTCGTTTTTTTTTGCATCTACTGTTTTGCTAGTTTGTCTTAGGAATGTGTTGCTTAAATACTGAGTGTTAGCCGTTATTCGCTAGCTAGCCAGCTAACCTGTAGAGTAACTGCTCTCTCCTTGAGTGACGGGGAAGGGATTGGTCTGGTGAGAGACATGCAGCAGCAGGAGAGAGATGAGACAAGGAGCAAACGGAGTAAACTATAAAAACGGACATTATACCATTATGCATTTAACAAACCTAACACTGAAATACCTTTATAGAAGGTAAAGTAAAAACTCAAACCGGTCGTTGCATCAATACTGGTATGAGCTAAATATCGTATACTGCCCAGTCCAAATAGCTATATCTCAATGCAGTAACTACCAATGGAAGGTCATTCATACAATTCATTTAAGAGATTACGAAACAAATATACCTCAATTAGCTAGCCACAGTAACTGGTTTCTGAGCTAGACTCACCTTCACTATCAGGACCTGATTTTCCACTCCGTTGTCCAGTACAAACATTGTAACAATAATAAAAATGAAAGATTAGACACACATTTTTAATATACTAATCTCATGACAATTGTGGCTATGAGATATACTTCAGTACAGTAGGGGGATTTATATTTAGCAGAGCCTGCTCGCTACATTTCGTAATGACTTCACAGCAATCGCTAAAGTCTATGAAAATAACTACTGAGGTAGTCTGTCTTCCGATGTGGTTTAAGCATTACAGTGGTCTTCTGATGTGGTTTAAGCATTACTGTAGTCTTCTGATGTGGTTTAAGCATTACTGTGGTCTTCTGATGTGGTTTAAGCATTACTGTAGTCTTCTGATGTAGTTTAAGCATTACTGTGGTCTTCTGATGTGGTTTAAGCATTACTGTGGTCTTCTGATGTAGTTTAAGCATTACTGTGGTCTTCTGATGTAGTTTAAGCATTACTGTGGTCTTCTGATGTAGTTTAAGCATTACTGTGGTCTTCTGATGTAGTTTAAGCATTACTGTGGTCTTCTGATGTAGTTTAAGCATTACTGTGGTCTTCTGATGTAGTTTAAGCATTACTGTGGTCTTCTGATGTAGTTTAAGCATTACTGTGGTCTTCTGATGTAGTTTAAGCATTTTTTAACATTAAAAAAGGGGATAATCCAAAACCTGGAAAACAGTATATTGGGGGAAAAACAGAATTCGACAAAACATAGGAATGTGTTGACTAGCTAGCTAGCTTCATTAAGTATGAAAACATGTAATGTAACATCTAATTAGGGTCACCTGGAAACACATTGACAGAACTTTGGTTCTTACCCTGTCAATAATTCCTCACTGGTTTATTCATTTGTTGTAATGTCAAACAATGTATTCAAGGTGCTGCCTACAACAGAATTAGAATGACCATTATATTTACATGATTCCAACAGGTAAATTAACTAGGCCTAGATTTGTTTGCCCATAAAGGTTAAAGGTTAAATAAAAATGAAGAAAACATATCGTGCTACGTGGCACAGTTTGGACATGATAATAAAAGTGCAGGAAATGCAGAGATGGATGAAAATGCTGGAAAATAATTTTGGTTTGGAGTTGGATTGAACAGTAGACATGGAGAAAGTCCCAGCCCTAGTAGTTAGCATTGAATTGCTTTGCGTTGTTTTTTTCTGTTGACTTTTCTCTTCTCTCTTAAAGCTCTCCAGTTAACCAGGGCATCCTCCAGTTAGCCAGGGCGTACACCAGTTAGCCAAGGCACCCTCCAGATAGCCAACGCATCCACCAGTTAGCCAAGGCATCCTCAGGTTAGCCAAGGCATCCTCAGGTTAGCCAAGGCACCCTCCAGTTAGCCAGGGCATCCTCCAGTTAGCCAAGGCATCCACCAGTTAGCCAAAGCATCCACCAGTTAGCCAAGGCATCCACCAGTTAGCCAAGGCATCCACCAGTTAGCCAAGGCATCCACCAGTTAGCCAAGGCATCCTCCAATTAGCCAAGGCATCCTCCAGTTAGCCAAGGCATCCACCAGTTAGCCAAGGCATCCACCAGTTAGCCAAGGCATCCACCAGTTAGCCAAGGCATCCACCAGTTAACCAGGGCATCCTCCAGTTAACCAAGGCATCCACCAGTTAACCAAGGCATCCTCCAGTTAGCCAGGG
>NC_042962.1:1297853-1315180 GCF_901001165.1 Salmo trutta
GTCATGTTAAACCTGGTCGTATGGTTGCCGTTGACAGTGATGCGTGGAAATTCTAATAGCAGGGGAGCGGTTGCCTAGCGACCTGATGTCACAGGAAGTCACAAGGCAGATGGTCAAAATGATCAGTCTTGTGACAACACAGTGTGTCTGGTGCTGGTGTGACAGGGTGGCTACTTTTCATAGGGGATCTGTAGGAAAACATGAATACATTCATTTTGAATATTTAGAACAGTTAGTTATTTCAAATCAAAACAAATTTTATTTGTCACATACATATGGTTAGCAGGTGTTAATGTGAGTGTAGTGAAATGCTTGTGCTTCTAGTTCCGACCATGCAGTAATATCTAACAAGTAATATAACAATTTCACAACAACTACCTTATACACACAAGTGTAAAGGAATGAATGAGAATATGTACATATAAATATATGGATGAGCGATGGCCGAACGGCATAGGCAAGATGCAGTAGATGGTATAGAGTACAGTATATACATATGAGATGAGTGATGTAGGGTATGTAAACTTTATATAAAGTGGCATTATTAAAGTGACTAGTGATACATTTATTACATCCAATCTTTTATTATTAAAGTGGCGAGAGATTTGAGTCAGTATGTTGGCAGCAGCCACTCAATATTAGTGATGGCAGTTTTGATGCACCTGAGCTGACCTCGCCTTCTGGATGATAGCGGGGTGAACAGGCAGTGGCTCGGGTGGTTGTTGTCCTTGATGATCTTTTTGGCCTTCCTGTGACATCGGGTGGTGTAGGTGTCCTGGAGGGCAGGTAGTTTGCCCCCGGTGATGAGTTGTGCAGACCTCACTACCCTCTGGAGAGCCTTCCGGTTATGGGCGGAGTAGCTGCCGTACCAGGCGGTGATACAGCCCGACAGGATGCTCTCGATTGTGCATCTGTAAAAGTTTGTGAGTGTTTTTGGTGATTAGCCAAATTTCTTTCAGCCTCCTGAGGTTGAAGAGGCGCTGCTGCGCCTTCTTCACCACGCTGTCTGTGTGGGTGGACCATTTCAGTTTGTCCGTGATGTGTACGCCGAGGAACTTAAAAGCATTCTTGAAGCGTAGAATCAGACCAGCGTTGAACAGACCTGAGCACGGGCGTTTCCTGTTTTAGTTTCTGTCTATAGGCTGGGAGCAACAAAATGGAGTCGTGGTCAGATTTGCTGAAAGGAGGGCGATGGAGGGCTTTGTATGTGTCGCAGAAGTTAGAATAACAATGATCCAGAATTTTTCCATCCCGGGTCGCGCATTCGATATGCTGCTCCTTAAAATTTAAGGAGCCTTGTTTTCAGATTAGCCTTGTTAAAATCCCCAGCTACAATAAATGCAGCCTCGGGATATGTGGTTTCAAGTTTACATAGAGTCCAATGAAGTTCTTTCAGGGCCGCCGAGGTATCTGCTTTGGGGGGGGATATTCAAGGCTGTCCCGTGTGCCCCCCCCAAAAAAATTATTGGGGCTGCCTCTCGTGCTCGTTGCGCTCTCTCTCCTCATAGTATCGCCTCTCCGCTCTCGCCGCTTCAATCTCCCACTGCGGGAGGCGATAATCCCCAGCCTGAGTCCATGGTCCCTCTCCGTCCAGGATTTGTTCCCATGTCCACGAGTCCATCAAGCTGTAGTCCTGTCACTTCTCCTTCCTCCGCTGCTTGGTCAGTTGTTGGTGGGTAATTCTGTAAGGGCTGTCGTCATGGAGAGAAGAAGACCAAGGTGCAGCGGAGTTAGTGTTCATGATTTAATTAAAAAAAGAACACTGGAACACTACAAAACAAGAAAACACCGACAGCTCAACAGTACCGACAACTCAACAGTACTGACAGCATAACACACTGAACAGAAACAATTACCCACAAACCCCAACGGAAAAACATGCACTTATGTGTGACTCCCAATCAACAGCAACGAACTACAGCTGTGCCTGATTTGGGAGCCACACAGGGCCCAAAACAAAGAAATACAAACACAGAAACAAAACATAGAACGCCCACCCAATGTAACACCCTGGCCTAACCAAAATAAAGAACAAAAACCCCTCTCTATGGCCAGGGCGTTACACTGTGATTATGATCGAAGAGAATTCTCTTGGGAGATAATGCGGTCGGCATTTGATTGTAAGGAATTCTAGGTCAGGTGAACAAAAGGACTTGAGTTCCTGTATGTTGTTATGATTACACCATGAGTCGTTAATCATAAGGCATAAGGCCTTATGGGCACTTAACAGAGGAGTACGGCAACATATCAACTTTTCTCACTTTACCAACCTAAGATTTTACTGTTACAGTTCCTATAAGGAAATCAAGTCAATTGAAATAAATTCATTAGGCCCTAATCTATGGATTTCACATGACTGGGAATACAGATATGCATATGTTGGTCACAGATACCTTAAACAAAAGGTAGGGGCGTGGATCAGAAAACCAGTCAGTATCTGGTGTGACCATTTGCATCATGCAGCGCGACACATCTCCTTCACATGGAGTTGATCAGGCTGTTGATTGTTCACTGTGGAATGTTCTCCCACTCCTCTTCAATGGCTGTGTGAAGTTGTTGGATATCAGCGGGAACTGGAACTGGCTGTCATACACGTCGATCCAGAGCATTCCAAACATGCTCAATGGGTGACATGTCTGGTGAGTATGCAGGCCATGGAAGAACTGGGACACTTTCAGCTTCTAGGATTTGTGCACAGATCCTTGTGACATGGGGCCGTACATTATCATGCTGAAACATGAGGTGATGGTGGTGGATGAATGGTACGACAATGGGCCTCAAGATCTCGTCATGGTATCTCTGTGCATTCAAATTGCCATTGATAAAATGCAATTGTGTTCTTTGTCTGTAGCTTATACCTGCCAATACCATAACCCCACCGCCACCATGGTGAACTCTGTTCACAACGTTGACATCAGCAAACCTCTTGCCCACACAATGCCATACACGCTGTCTTTCATCTGCCTGGTACAGTTGAAACTGGGATTCATCTGTGAAGAGCACACTTCTCCAGTGTGCCAGTGGCCATCGAATGGTGAGCATTTCCCCACTGAAGTCAGTTACGACACTGAACTGCAGTCAGGTCAAGACCCTGGCGAGGACGACGAGCTTCCCTGAGACGGTTCTGAAATTCTTTGGTTGTGCAAACCCAGTTTCATCATCATCAAATTCTCTAAAATGGTAGAAAGAAATAAACCTTAAATTCTCTGGCAACAGCTCTGGTGGACATTCCTGCAGTCAGCATGCCAATTTTACGCTCCCTCAAAACTTCAGTGATTTTTTTGATTTCAGCTCATGAAACATGGGACCAACACTTTACATGTTGTGTTTATATTTTTGTTAAATATGTATTCACGATGGAAACTGTGAACACTTAGAATGAAGTCACTCTTACAATGGTGTGCTGTTGGGGTATTGTTCTCTCTCTCCCTCTCTATTTCTGGTTCTCTCATTCTCTCTGTCTCTCCTAGATTAGGTGAGTCAATGTGTAGGCAGAGCGCTGGTGTGTGTGGCAGGGAAGAGAGGCTGTGTGTTTTTATGAATGGATCCTGTCAGGTCTCTTCACCCTTATCAGTCCAACTAGCCTGGGACTAATTGATGACGACAGAGCAGAACAGAACAGAACAGAGCAGAGCAGAACCAGAGCAGAACCGAACAGAGCAGAACAGCGCCGCCTCGGATGCTGGATGATGCATGTGTTAGCGGGTCAACACAGTCTACGCAAACAGAGCTCAAGGAGGTTCGTTTACCTCTGTTTACCAAAACATGTTACATAATGTATAGACTGCTCTGTTTACCTAGCCCTATAGTTACCAACATGTTACTGAGAGACATAATGTATAGACTGCTCTGTTTACCTAGCCCTATAGTTACCAACATGTTACTGAGAGACATAATGTATAGACTGCTCTGTTTACCTAGCCCTATAGTTACCAACATGTTACTGAGAGACATAATGTATAGACTGCTCTGTTTACCTAGCCCTATAGTTACCAACATGTTACTGAGAGTCATAATGTATAGACTGCTCTGTTTACCTAGCCCTATAGTTACCAACATGTTACTGAGAGACATAATGTATAGACTGCTCTGTTTACCTAGCCCTATAGTTACCAACATGTTACTGAGAGACATAATGTATAGACTGCTCTGTTTACCTAGCCCTATAGTTACCAACATGTTACTGAGAGTCATAATGTATAGACTGCTCTGTTTACCTAGCCCTATAGTTACCAACATGTTACTGAGAGTCATAATGTATAGACTGCTCTGTTTACCTAGCCCTATAGTTACCAACATGTTACTGAGAGTCATAATGTATAGACTGAGGAGCTGGTTTATGCCTTGAGAGAAACCCAACATGGTGGACTTTAGTCCTAAACAGTTCATTTAAAAAAAATTGAATGAATGAAAAAAAGTTCTGTAGTGATTATAGTGATGTTGCATGCTGGGAGGTTTGTAGGCCCCAGGCACTTCTATTGTAAAGAACAGCTCATTAAAGTGGATATGCTCTGAGACCCACTGTTCATTCAGTAATGTACCACTACCTCCAATAGTCAACGTGTACAATGAATAGTCCTCCATAGTACAGTCCTGGTCCATTCTACCATGTGGACATACAGTCCTGGTCCCTACTACCATGTGGACATACAGCCCTGGTCCATTCTACCATGTGGACATACAGTCCTGGTCCCTACTACCATGTGGACATACAGTCCTGGTCCCTTCTACCATGTGGACATACAGTCCTGGTCCATTCTACCATGTGGACATACAGTCCTGGTCCCTTCTACCATGTGGACATACAGTCCTGGTCCATTCTACCATGTGGACATACAGTCCTGGTCCATTCTACCATGTGGACATACAGTCCTGTCCCATTCTACCATGTGGACATACAGTCCTGGTCCCTTCTACCATGTGGACATACAGTCCTGGTCCATTCTACCATGTGGACATACAGTCCTGGTCCATTCTACCATGTGGACATACAGTCCTGGTCCATTCTACCATGTGGACATACAGTCCTGGTCCATTCTACCATGTGGACATACAGCCCTGGTCCATTCTACCATGTGGACATACAGTCCTGTCCCCTTCTTCCCATGTCTGGAACACACTGCCATATAACTGCACCACCTATCACACCTTCACATAAGACATGAAGACATGGATAAAGACCAATCAGACTAGTGAACATACAGACCAATCAGACTAGGGAACACGGCTATAGACCAATCAGAGTAGTGAACATGAAGACCAATCAGAGTAGGGAACATGTAGACCAATCAGACTAGGGAACATAAAGACCAATCAGACTAGTGAACATAAAGACCAATCAGACTAGTGAACATAAAGACCAATCAGAGTAGGGAACATGGCTATAGACCAATCAGACTAGGGAACATAAAGACCAATCAGACTAGTGAACATATAGACCAATCAGACTAGTGAACATAAAGACCAATCAGACTAGTGAACATAAAGACCAATCAGAGTAGGGAACATAAAGACCAATCAGACTAGTGAACATAAAGACCAATCAGAGTAGGGAACATAAAGACCAATCAGACTAGGGAACATAAAGGCCAATCAATGCCTTTCTGCCATTCTGCCTGCCTGTCTGTCTGCCTTTCTGCCTGCCTGCCTGCCTTTCTGCCTGCCTGTCTGTCTGTCTGTCTGCCTTTCTGTCTGTCTGCCTGCCTGTCTGCCTGCCTGCCTGTCTGCCTGCCTATCTGCCTTTCTGCCTGTCTTTCTGCCTGCCTGTCTGTCTGTCTGCTTTACTGCCTACCTGTCTGTCTGTCTGCCTTTCTGTCTGCTGTCTGTCTGCCTGCCTTTCTGCCTGCCTGTCTGCCTTTCTGCCTGTCTGTCGCCTGTCTGCCTTTCTGCCTCTCTGTCTGCCTTTCTGCCTGCCTGCCTGTCAGCCTTTCTGCCTGTCTGTCGCCTGTCTGCCTTTCTGCCTCTCTGTCTGCCTTTCTGCCTGCCTGCCTATCTGTCAGCTTTTCTGCCTGCCTGTCTGTCTGCCTTTCTGCCTGCCTGTTTGTCTGTCTGCCTTTCTGCCTGCCTGTCTGTCTATCTGCCTTCCTGCCTGTTTGTCTGTCTGCTTTTCTGCCTGCCTGTCTGTCTATCTGCCTTCCTGCCTGACTGTCTGCCTTTCTGCCTGCCTGCATGCCTATCTGTCTGCCTTTCTGCCTGCCTGTTTGTCTGTCTGCCTTTCTGCCTGCCTGCCTGCATGCCTATCTGTCTGCCTTTCTGCCTGCCTGTTTGTCTGTCTGCCTTTCTGCCTGTCTGTCTGTCTGCCTTTCTGCCTGCCTGTCTGTCTGTCTGCCTTTCTGTCTCCCTGCCTGTCTGCCTTTCTGCCTGCCTGTCTGTCTGCCTTTCTGCCTGTCTGTCTGCCTTTCTGCCTGCCTGTCTGTCTGCCTTTCTGCCTGCCTGTCTGTCTGCCTTTCTGCCTGCCTGCCTGCCTTTCTGTCTGCCTTTCTGTCTGCTGTCTGTCTGCCTGCCTTTCTGCCTGCCTGCCTGTCTGCCTTTCTGCCTGTCTGTCGCCTGTCTGCCTTTCTGCCTCTCTGTCTGCCTTTCTGCCTGCCTGCCTGTCAGCCTTTCTGCCTGTCTGTCGCCTGTCTGCCTTTCTGCCTCTCTGTCTGCCTTTCTGCCTGCCTGCCTATCTGTCAGCTTTTCTGCCTGCCTGTCTGTCTGCCTTTCTGCCTGCCTGTTTGTCTGTCTGCCTTTCTGCCTGCCTGTCTGTCTATCTGCCTTCCTGCCTGTTTGTCTGTCTGCTTTTCTGCCTGCCTGTCTGTCTATCTGCCTTCCTGCCTGTCTGTCTGCCTTTCTGCCTGCCTGCATGCCTATCTGTCTGCCTTTCTGCCTGCCTGTTTGTCTGTCTGCCTTTCTGCCTGCCTGCCTGCATGCCTATCTGTCTGCCTTTCTGCCTGCCTGTTTGTCTGTCTGCCTTTCTGCCTGTCTGTCTGTCTGCCTTTCTGCCTGCCTGTCTGTCTGTCTGCCTTTCTGTCTCCCTGCCTGTCTGCCTTTCTGCCTGCCTGTCTGTCTGCCTTTCTGCCTGCCTGTCTGTCTGCCTTTCTGCCTGCCTGCCTTTCTGTCTGCCTTTCTGCCTGCCTGCCTGTCTGCCTGCCTGTCTGTCTGCCTGCCTTTCTGCCTGCCCGCCCACCTTTCTGTCTGCCTTTCTGCCTGCCTGCCTGTCTGCCTGCCTGTCTGCCTTTCTGCCTGTCTGTCTGCCTTTCTGCCTGCCTTTCTGTCTGCCTTTCTGCCTGCCTGCCTGTCTGCCTGCCTTTCTGCCTGCCTGCCTGCCTGTCTGTCTGCGTGCAATGTGTTGCTTGTTCTATGTTTCTCTGTATGTGCTCATTGCTCATTGTCTGTCAGAATTGTTATTGTAATAGTTTTTAATAACCTGCCCAGGGACTGCTGGGTAATATAACCGTCACTTTTACTGAAACACTGATTTATGTTCACTGTCCCTGTAAAAATAAACCAAATAAAATACAATTAATAAACCGACGCCATGAATTTCTTATATTATCTCCCTGGTACAAGGGCGGTCAGTGTGTGTGTGTGTGTGTGTGTGTGTGCGTGCGCACGTGCGTGTGTGTGTGTGCGTGCGTAAATACGTGCCTGTGTGTGAGTGTGTGTGGCTTGTTCGACTCCACTTGACCACAGAGACTGGGCTGAGGTGGTTAGGGGACAGGGCCCCAGGAGCCGTGACCTGGGGACAGGACCCCAGGGAGTCGGGACCTGGGGATAGGACCCCAGGGAGTCGGATAGGGCCCCAGGGAGTCGGGACCTGGGGACAGGACCCCAGGGAGTCGGATAGGACCCCAGGGAGTCGGATAGGACCCCAGGGAGTAGGGACCTGGGGATAGGGCCCCAGGGAGTCGGGACCTGGGGACAGGACCCCAGGGAGTCGTGACCTGGGGACAGGACCCCAGGGAGTCGGATAGGACCCCAGGGAGTCGGATAGGACCCCAGGGAGTCGGGACCTGGGGATAGGGCCCCAGGGAGTCGGATAGGACCTCAGGGAGCCGGGACCTGGGGATAGGGCCCAGGGAGCTGGGGATAGGGCCCCAGGGAGCTGGGGATAGGGCCCCAGGGAGTCGTGACCTGGGGATAGGGCCCCAGGGAGCTGGGGATAGGGCCCCAGGGAGCTGGGGATAGGGCCCCAGGGAGCTGGGGATAAGGCCCCAGGAGCCGTGACCTGGGGATAGGGCCCTAGGGAGCTGGGACCTGGGGATAGGGCCCCAGGGAGTCGGGACCTGGGGATAGGACCCCAGGGAGTCGGATAGGGCCCCAGGGAGTCGGGACCTGGGGACAGGACCCCAGGGAGTCGTGACCTGGGGACAGGACCCCAGGGAGTCGGATAGGACCCCAGGGAGTCGGATAGGACCCCAGGGAGTCGGGACCTGGGGATAGGGCCCCAGGGAGTCGGATAGGACCTCAGGGAGCCGGGACCTGGGGATAGGGCCCAGGGAGCTGGGGATAGGGCCCCAGGGAGTCGTAACCTGGGGATAGGGCCCCAGGGAGCTGGGGATAGGGCCCCAGGGAGCTGGGGATAGGGCCCCAGGGAGCTGGGGATAGGGCCCCAGGGAGCTGGGACCTGGGGATAGGGCCCCAGGAAGTCGGGACCTGGGGATAGGACCCCAGGGAGTCGGATAGGGCCCCAGGGAGTCGGGACCTGGGGATAGGGCCCCAGGGACCTGGGGATAGGGCCCCAGGGACCTGGGGATAGGACCCCAGGGAGTCGTGACCTGGGGATAGGGCCCCAGGAGCCGTGACCTGGGGATAGGACCCCAGGGAGTCGGATAGGGCCCCAGGGAGTCGGGACCTGGGGATAGGGACCCAGGGAGCTGGGACCTGGGGATAGGGCCCCAGGGAGTCGGGACCTGGGGATAGGGCCCCAGGGAGTCAGATAGGGCCCCAGGGAGTCGGGACCTGGGGATAGGGCCCCAGGAAGCTGGGACCTGGGGATAGGGCCCCAGGGAGTCGGGACCTGGGGATAGGGCCCCAGGGAGTCGTGACCTGGGGATAGGGCCCCAGGGAGCTGGGGATAGGGCCCCAGGAGCCGTGACCTGGGGATAGGGCCCCAGGGAGTCGGGACCTGGGGATAGGGCCCCAGGGAGTCGGGACCTGGGGATAGGGCCCCAGGGAGTCGGGAACTGGGGATAGGGCCCCAGGGAGCTGGGACCTGGGGATAGGGCCCCAGGGAGTCGGGACCTGGGGATAGGGCCCCAGGGAGTCGTGACCTGGGGATAGGGCCCCAGGGAGCTGGGGATAGGGCCCCAGGAGCCGTGACCTGGGGATAGGGCCCCAGGGAGCTGGGACCTGGGGATAGGACCCCAGGGAGCTGGGGATAGGGCCCCAGGAGCCGTGACCTGGGGATAGGGCCCCAGCGAGTCGGGACCTGGGGATAGGGCCCCAGGGAGCTGGGACCTGGGGATAGGGCCCCAGGGAGTCGGGACCTGGGGATAGGGCCCCAGGGAGTCGGGACCTGGGGATAGGGCCCCAGGGAGTCGGGACCTGGGGATAGGACCCCAGGGAGTCGGGACCTGGGGATAGGGCCCCAGGGAGCTGGGGATAGGGCCCCAGGAGCCGTGACCTGGGGATAGGGCCCCAGGGAGCTGGGACCTGGGGATAGGGCCCCAGGGAGTCGGGACCTGGGGATAGGGCCCCAAGGAGCTGGGACCTGGGGATAGGACCCCAGGGAGCTGGGACCTGGGGATAGGACCTCAGGGTTATATGACCTGGGGTGTTATGATTGGGTTGTATGACCTGGGGTGGTATGACCTGGGGTGGTATGATTGGGTTGTATGACCTGGGGTGGTATGACCTGGGGTGGTATGACCTGGGGTGTTATGATTGGGTGGTATGACCTGGGGTGGTATGACCTGGGGTTGTATGACCTGGGGTGGTATGACCTGGGGTTGTATGACCTGGGGTGTTATGATTGGGTTGTATGACCTGGGTTTGTATGACCTGGGGTTGTATGACCTGGGGTGTTATGATTGGGTTGTATGACCTGGGGTTGTATGACCTGGGGTGTTATGATTGGGTTGTATGACCTGGGGTGGTATGACCTGGGGTGGTATGACCTGGGGTTGTATGACCTGGGGTGTTATGATTGGGTTGTATGACCTGGGTTTGTATGACCTGGGGTTGTATGACCTGGGGTGTTATGATTGGGTTGTATGACCTGGGGTTGTATGACCTGGGGTGTTATGATTGGGTTGTATGACCTGGGGTGGTATGACCTGGGGTGGTATGACCTGGGGTGGTATGACCTGGGGTGGTATGACCTGGGGTGGTATGATTGGGTTATATGACCTGGGGTGTTATGATTGGGTTGTATGACCTGGGGTGGTATGACCTGGGGTGGTATGACCTGGGGTGTTATGATTGGGTTGTATGACCTGGGGTGGTATGACCTGGGGTGGTATAATTGGGTTGTATGACCTGGGGTGGTATCACCTGGGGTGGTATGATTGGGTTGTATGACCTGGGGTGGTATGACCTGGGGTGGTATGACCTGGGTGTTATGATTGGGTGGTATGACCTGGGGTGGTATGACCTGGGGTTGTATGACCTGGGGTGGTATGACCTGGGGTTGTATGACCTGGGGTGTTATGATTGGGTTGTATGACCTGGGTTTGTATGACCTGGGGTTGTATGACCTGGGGTGTTATGATTGGGTTGTATGACCTGGGGTTGTATGACCTGGGGTGTTATGATTGGGTTGTATGACCTGGGGTGGTATGACCTGGGGTGGTATGACCTGGGTTGGTATGACCTGGGGTGGTATGATTGGGTTATATGACCTGGGGTGTTATGATTGGGTTGTATGACCTGGGGTGGTATGACCTGGGGTGGTATGACCTGGGGTGGTATTACCTGGGGCGGTATGATTGGGTTGTATGACCTGGGGTGGTATGACCTTGGGTGGTATGATTGGGTTGTATGACCTGGGGTTGTATGACCTGGGGTTGTATGATTGGGTGGTATGACCTGGGGTGGTATGACCTGGGGTGGTATGACCTGGGGTTGTATGACCTGGAGTTGTATGACCTGGAGTGGTATGACCTGGGGTTGTATGACCTGGGGTGGTATGACCTGGTGTGGTATGACATGGGGTGGTATGACCTGGGGTTGTATGACCTGGGGTGGTATGATTGGGTGGTATGACCTGGGGTGGTATGACCTCGGGTGGTATGACCTGGGGTGGTATGATTGGTTGGTATGACCTGGGGTGGTATGACCGGGGGTGGTATGATTGGGTTGCCCTTGAATGTTTCACCTGTCTGTTTAACCTTTTACCACAGTGGCTAAATCAGGTTTATGCAGCGTGTTGCTTGGTAGTCTTAACGAGGCACTAAGCAGAAATCTCTCCGCCATACATTTCTATTAGTTACATTTCTATTAGTTACATTTCTATTAGTTACATTTCTATTAGTTACATTTATTAGTTACATTTCTATAAGTTACATTTCTATTAGTTACCTTTCTATTAGTTACATTTCTATTAGTTACATTTCTATTAGTTACATTTCTATTAGTTACATTTATTAGTTAAATTTCTATTAGTTACATTTATTAGTTACATTTCTATAAGTTACATTTATTAGTTACATTTCTATTAGTTACCTTTCTATTAGTTACCTTTCTATTAGTTACATTTATTAGTTACATTTCTATTAGTTACATTTCTATTAGTTACATTTCTATTAGTTACATTTCTATTAGTTACATTTATTAGTTTCATTTATTAGTTACATTTCTATTAGTTACATTTCTATTAGTTACATTTATTAGTTACATTTCTATTAGTTACATTTATTAGTTACATTTCTATAAGTTACATTTATTAGTTACATTTCTATTAGTTACCTTTCTATTAGTTACATTTATTAGTTACATTTATTAGTTACATTTCTATTAGTTACATTTATTAGTTACATTTATTAGTTACATTTCTATTAGTTACATTTCTATTAGTTACATTTATTAGTTACATTTCTGTAAGTTACATTTCTATTAGTTACCTTTCTATTAGTTTGCCTATCGGTTTGTGCCAAAACAAGCAAGTGTAGTGTAGACAATCATTGTACCATCTAAACAGGGAGGAGGGGGGGGGGGGTCTCAGCATGGACCCCTCCCTCCCTCCCTCCCTCCCTCCCTCCCTCCCTCTCCTCGGTGTTAAACAAGCTTTTTAAACAGGTTTTATCCTGGGCCCACCCTGAATGGGGTCTTTGTGGGAACGGATGTGTGGACAGCAGAACTAAGCAAACAGTTCCCTTTCTCACATTCTGACTGAAGACAAACCAGCTGGGCTGTAAAACGCTGGACTGTCAAACCAGCTGGGCTGTAAAACGCTGGACTGTCAAACCAGCTGGGCTGTAAAACGCTGGACTGTCAAACCAGCTGGGCTGTAAAACGCTGGACTGTCAAACCAGCTGGGCTGTAAAACGCTGGGCTGTCAAACCAGCTGGGCTGTAAAACGCTGGGCTGTCAAACGCTGGGCTGTCAAACCAGCTGGGCTGTAAAACGCTGGACTGTCAAACCAGCTGGGCTGTCAAACGCTGGGCTGTCAAACGCTGGGCTGTTAAACGCTGGGCTGTTAAACGCTGGGCTGTTAAACGCTGGGCTGTTAAACGCTGGACTGTTAAACGCTGGGCTGTCAAACGCTGGGCTGTCAAACGCTGGGCTGTTAAACGCTGGGCTGTTAAACGCTGGGCTGTTAAACGCTGGGCTGTTAAACGCTGGGCTGTCAAACGCTGGGCTGTCAAAACGCTGGGCTGTTAAACGCTGGGCTGTTAAACGCTGGGCTGTTAAACGCTGGGCTGTTAAACGCTGGACTGTCAAACCAGCTGGGCTGTCAAACGCTGGGCTGTCAAACGCTGGGCTGTTAAACGCTGGGCTGTTAAACGCTGGGCTGTTAAACGCTGGGCTGTCAAACGCTGGGCTGTCAAAACGCTGGGCTGTTAAACGCTGGGCTGTTAAACGCTGGGCTGTTAAACGCTGGGCTGTTAAACGCTGGGCTGTTAAACGCTGGGCTGTCAAACGCTGGGCTGTTGAACGCTGGGCTGTTACTAACGGAGAGAGAGCGGTGTATTAGTCATATGTACCAAATTTACACATGCAAGACATGATTCAACCAAATGCTGACTGGCAGGTTCCTTCTAGACATTAACAACAACAACAATAAATAATACAAGATAAGAATACGAACATAATAAATGTCTCAGTAGAATAAACATTTAACAGTCAGTAGAATAAACATTTAACAGTCAGTAGAA
Source organism: Salmo trutta (assembly GCF_901001165.1). Classification (NCBI taxonomy): domain Eukaryota; kingdom Metazoa; phylum Chordata; class Actinopteri; order Salmoniformes; family Salmonidae; genus Salmo; species Salmo trutta. The sequence continues at coordinate 1,311,149 of NC_042962.1, forward strand.
TACAGGAAGGCACAATTTTTAGTCCAATATTTACACGTGTATTGGAGAAGGTGGGATTAAGGGGGGTGCAAGAGTTTTAAATTATAAACCTTTTACTAAATCAGAGTCACACAGAGTCTTTCTTGTTCGTCTTAAACAAATCTACTGTGAAACAAAATTATAGACCTCACACACCTGGTTACGGATAAAAAGGACAACAACGTTACCGAAGACACCTGTACCATGTCAGATAGAGAGTTAATATCTATTACATTTTACAGTTTGCATCCCATTATTACACCTGTATTTCCCCCCTAAAGAAATAAATAATGACTGCAGGAAAAGTTCTACATTGTGCAGTATTAGAAACAGTAAAGAAGAGTCTGGAAGCAGCGGCTGTGATGTGTGTGTGTGTGTGTGTGTGTGTGTGTGTGTGTGTGTGTGTGTGTGTGTGTGCGAGTGCGCGTGCGCATGCGTGTGCGTGCGTGTGCGTGTGTGTGTGTGTACGTGTGCGTGTGCGCGTGCGCGCGTGCGTGTGTGTGTGTGTGTATGTGTGCTCAGGTGTGGAGAATCAGAGCAGGTGGTCAGTCCTGTTAGAATCAGAGCAGGTGGTCAGTCCTGTTAGATTCAGAGCAGGTGGTCAGTCCTGTTAGAATCAGAGCAGGTGGTCAGTCCTGTTAGAATCAGAGCAGGTGGTCAGTCCTGTTAGATTCAGAGCAGGTGGTCAGTCCTGTTAGATTCAGAGCAGGTGGTCAGTCCTGTTAGATTCAGAGCAGGTGGTCAGTCCTGTTAGGGTTAGAATCAGAGCAGGTGGTCAGTCCTGTTAGATTCAGAGCAGGTGGTCAGTCCTGTTAGATTCAGAGCAGGTGGTCAGTCCTGTTAGGGTTAGAATCAGAGCAGGTGGTCAGTCCTGTTAGAATCAGAGCAGGTGGTCAGTCCTGTTAGAATCAGAGCAGGTGGTCAGTCCTGTTAGATTCAGAGCAGGTGGTCAGTCCTGTTAGATTCAGAGCAGGTGGTCAGTCCTGTTAGATTCAGAGCAGGTGGTCAGTCCTGTTAGGGTTAGAATCAGAGCAGGTGGTCAGTCCTGTTAGATTCAGAGCAGGTGGTCAGTCCTGTTAGATTCAGAGCAGGTGGTCAGTCCTGTTAGGGTTAGAATCAGAGCAGGTGGTCAGTCCTGTTAGAATCAGAGCAGGTGGTCAGTCCTGTTAGAATCAGAGCAGGTGGTCAGTCCTGTTAGATTCAGAGCAGGTGGTCAGTCCTGTTAGATTCAGAGCAGGTGGTCAGTCCTGTTAGGGTTAGAATCAGAGCAGGTGGTCAGTCCTGTTAGAATCAGAGCAGGTGGTCAGTCCTGTTAGAATCAGAGCAGGTGGTCAGTCCCGTTAGATTCAGAGCAGGTGGTCAGTCCTGTTAGATTCAGAGCAGGTGGTCAGTCCAGATCAAGTGTTCAGCAGTCTGATGGCTTGTAGATAGAAACTGTCTCTGAGCCTGTTGGTATCAGACCTCATGCTTCGATACCATCTGCCCGACGGTGAGGGAGTGAACAGCTCGTGGTTGGGTTGTGTGGGGTCCTTGATGATGATGCGGGACTCCTTTAGGCACTGTTTCAAGTAGATGTCCTGGATTGGTGGGGAGACGACCCCAGTGATGTGGTGGGATCTATCTTCACCACCCGCTGGAGGGCCTTGCTGTCGTGGACGGAGCAATTCCCCTACCAGGCCGTGCTGCAACTGGTCAGGACGCTCTGGATGGTGCAGTGGTAGTATTTGGAGAGGTGAGAATGACTTGAGCAGCTTTAGGAAGTGGAATTGCGCCCTCTTGACAAGAGTGGTGGTGTTGTTGACTCTCTCTACTGCAGTCTTGTTGATATGGATCAGGGCATGTTCCCTCCTGTGCTTCCTGAAGTCAACGATCATCTCCTTTGTTTTGCTAACGTTGAGGGAGAGGTTAATGTCCTGATACCACACCACCAGGTCTCTGACCTCCTCCCTATAGGCTGTCTCCTCGTTGTTGGTGATCAGGTCTACCACCAGGTCTCTGACCTCCTCCCTATTGGCTGTCTCCTCGTTGTTGGTTATCAGGGCTACCACCAGTTCACTGACCTCCTCCCTATTGGCTGTCTCCTCGTTGTTGGTGATCAGGTCTACCACCAGGTCTCTGACCTCCTCCCTATTGGCTGACTCATCGTTGTTGGTTATCAGGACTACACCGGTGGTGTCGTCAGAAAACTTGATGATGGAGTTGGTGTCAGGCAAAACCACGTAGTCGTGGGTGAACAGGGAGTACAGCAGAGGGATGAGGACACACCCCTGGGGGGCCCTAAGGGAGTACAGCAGAGGGCTGAGGACACATCCCTGGGGGGCCCCTAAGGGAGTACAGCAGAGGGATGAGGACACACCCCTGGGGGCCCCTAAGGGAGTACAGCAGAGGGATGAGGACACACCCCTGGGGGGCTCTAAGGGAGTACAGCAGAGGGATGAGGACACATCCCTGGGGGGCTCTAAGGGAGTACAGCAGAGGGATGAGGACACATCCCTGGGGGGCCCTAAGGGAGTACAGCAGAGGGACGAGGACACACCCCTGGGGGGCCCCTGTGTTATGAGTCAGTTTGTGAGTAGACAGGGAGTACAGCAGAGGGATGAGGACACACCCCTGGGGGGCCCTAAGGGAGTACAGCAGAGGGATGAGGACACATCCCTGGGGGGCCCCCTGTGTTAAGAGTCAGTGTGGAGGAGGTGTTGTTGCCAATCCTCACAGCCTGTGGTCGGCCCGTCAGGAAGTCCAGGATCCAGTTTCAGAGGGTAGTGTCCAGGCCTGGGTCTCTGAGCTTGGTGTTGAGCTTGGAGGGAACAATAGTGTTGAATGCTAAACTGTAGTCAATGAACAGCATTCTCACATAGGTGTTCCTCTTGTCCAGATGTGTTACGGCCATGTGAATAACAATGGAAATGGCATCTTCCATGGATCTGTTGGAGCTGTAGGTAAACTGGACTGGGTCCAGTGGGCCTGGCATGCTGGACTTGATGTGGGCCATGATCAGCCTCTCCAAGCACTTCATGATGACAGAGGTGAGTACGACGGGACGATAGCCATTTGGGCATGTCACCTTGGTTTTCTTGGGCACTGGGACGATGGTGGTCTCCTTGCAGCAAGTGACTGACAGCGTACAAAATATTAGGAACACCTGCTCTTTCCATGACATAGACTGACCAGGTGAATCCAGGTGAAAGCTATGATCCCTTATTGATGTCACTTATTAAATCCACTTCAATCCGTGTAGGAGACAGGTTAAAGAAGGATTTTTAAGCCTTGAGACATGGATTGTGTCTGTGTGCCATTCAGAGTGTGAATAGGAAAGACAAAATATTGAAGTGCCTTTGAACGGGGTATGGTAGTAGGTGCCAGGGACACAGGTTTGAGTCAAGAACTGCAACGCTGCTGGGTTTTTCATGCTCGGTAATTTCCTGTGTGTATCACGAATGGTCCACCACCCAAAGGACATCCAGCCAACGTGACACAACTGTGGGAAGCATTAGAGTCAACATGTTTTCAACTTCAGTATTGTTGATGACGATGCAAACCCCTCCCTTTACTCTTACCAGAAGCCACCGTACGATCCATACGGAAAATGGACAAGGTTGAATAGCAGAGGGGAGTGTATCGTCTCTGTTAAAACAAAGACTTGCAATGAGTTCACAAAGGTTATGATCCAATGACTGGACATCAGCTATCAGGACACTGGGAAGAGGAGGCCGTGCAGGCAGTCTTTTCAGCCTAGCTTGGATTCTCTCTCTCCTTCCTCTTCTTCGTCGCTCATCTCGGGCCAAGAGCAACAGGTTAGCCCGCTGTGTGGAGAACAAAGGAGCGAAGGTAGTATCCAGATCTGGGAGGCTGAGAGATAAGGGTGTAGCTTCTGATTCATGATCCAAAAAGGTTGGTCGGTCGTGGGAAATTATTGCACAAACATGCTGAGCGAGGAGAGAGAGAGAAAGAGAGAGAGGGGGAGAGAGGGAGAGAGAGAGAGAGAGAGGGAGAGAGAGAGAGAGAGAGAGAGAG
>NC_042962.1:1315280-1342780 GCF_901001165.1 Salmo trutta
TCTCCTCCTTGACAATGTACTATACATAACTGAACTGAAGGATGTCTGTTCTGGAGCTGAGCCCAGTCATTCAGCCTTCCTCCTCCTCCTCCTCATCCTCTCCTGTGGTGTTTGTGATCTAGTGTTGATGCTCAGAGCCAGACGGCCATGATGACCTCTCCATCTGCAATTTTATTAGGAATCTAGTAAAATTATATTTTTTCTCCCTCTCTGCCTCTCTCTCCCTACCTGTGTCTCTCTACCTCTCTCTCTACCCCTCTCTCTCTCTTTCTCTCTCACCCCTCCTCTCATTCTATACTATACACAGGGGGCACCGGTACTGAGTCAGTGTGGAGGCTATATATAGGGGGCACCGGTACAGAGTTAGTGTGGAGGCTATATACAGGCTATACACAGGGGGCACCAGTACAGAGTCAGTGTGGAGGCTATATATAGGGGGCACCGGTACCGAGTCAGTGTGGAGGCTATATACAGGGGGTACCAGTACAGAGTTAGTGTGGAGGCTATATACAGGCTATACACAGGGGGCACCGGTACTGAGTCAGTGTGGAGGCTATATATAGGGGGCACCGGTACAGAGTTAGTGTGGAGGCTATATACAGGCTATACACAGGGGGCACCAGTACAGAGTCAGTGTGGAGGCTATATATAGGGGGCACCGGTACAGAGTTAGTGTGGAGGCTATATACAGGCTATACACAGGGGGCACCAGTACAGAGTCAGTGTGGAGGCTATATATAGGGGGCACCAGTACCGAGTCAGTGTTCTGGGGTACAGGCTAGTTGAGGTAATCTGTGCATGTAGGTAGGGGTGAAGTGACTATGCATAGATAATACACAGCCAGTAGCAGCAGTGTACAAAAGAGAGTCAATGTACATTTTCTGGTGGCGATTTTATTAATTGTTCAGCAGTCTTATGGCTTGGAGGTAGAAGCTGTTGAGGAGCCTTTTGGTCCTAGACTTGGCGCTCCGGGTACAGCTTGCCGTGCGATAGAAGAGAAAACAGTTTATAACTTGGGTGACTGGAGTCTCTGACCATTTTATGGGCTTTCCTCTGACACCGACTATTATATAGGTCCTGGATGGCAGGAAGCTGGGCTGTTCTCACTATCACTTCCATAGCGCCTCTATAGCACGAGGCGTGTTCTGCTGGGCAACACAGAGAGCACACAAATAGCTTGTACTCAGCAGAGACCATTGTACATTTCCACTAAGAAATCTATGGTTTTAGGCCTATGCTCTGATTTTAGAGCATATACCCATGAACACCACCAGGGTTTAATATATTAGCCTAAGGATATTATTCATAGTATGATAATCAGATGATATGATAATAGTTTGTGTTTAATTTGAGCGCATGCTAGCTAGCACCATGCTATTAACCCTGTCTCCTCTCCCTGTGTTTCTCAGATCAGGTTAATGCTAGCTAGCACCATGCTAATAACCCTGTCTCCTCTCCCTGTGTTTCTCAGATCAGCTCCATGCTAGCTAGCACCATGCTAATAACCCTGTCTCCTCTCCCTGTGTTTCTCAGATCAGCTCCATGCTAGCTAGCACCATGCTAATAACCCTGTCTCCTCTCCCTGTGTTTCTCAGATCAGCTCCATGCTAGCTAGCACCATGCTAATAACCCTGTCTCCTCTCCCTGTGTTTCTCAGATCAGGTCCATGCTAGCTAGCACCATGCTAATAACCCTGTCTCCTCTCCCTGTGTTTCTCAGATCAGCTCCATGCTAGCTAGCACCATGTTAATAACCCTGTCTCCTCTCCCTGTGTTTCTCAGATCAGCTCCATGCTAGCTAGCACCATGCTAATAACCCTGTCTCCTCTCCCTGTGTTTCTCAGATCAGCTCCATGCTAGCTAGCACCATGCTAATAACCCTGTCTCCTCTCCCTGTGTTTCTCAGATCAGCTCCATGCTAGCTAGCACCATGCTAACCATGTTAATAACGCTGTCTCCTCTCCCTGTGTTTCTCAGATCAGGTCCATGCTAGCTAGCACCATGCTAATAACCCTGTCTCCTCTCCCTGTGTTTCTCAGATCAGGTTAATGCTAGCTAGCACCATGTTAATAACGCTGTCTCCTCTCCCTGTGTTTCTCAGATCAGCTCCATGCTAGCTAGCACCATGCTAATAACCCTGTCTCCTCTCCCTGTGTTTCTCAGATCAGCTCCATGCTAGCTAGCACCATGCTAATAACCCTGTCTCCTCTCCCTGTGTTTCTCAGATCAGCTCCATGCTAGCTAGCACCATGCTAATAACCCTGTCTCCTCTCCCTGTGTTTCTCAGATCAGCTCCATGCTAGCTAGCACCATGCTAATAACCCTGTCTCCTCTCCCTGTGTTTCTCAGATCAGCTCCATGCTAGCTAGAGCCATGAGCGGTCTACTGAAGAGGAAGTTTGAGGAGGTCTATGCTGAGGACCAGTGCTACTCCTCGTCCTCCTCCCTGTCCTCCTCAGCCTACTCCGGATGGGACTCGGAGGGGGAGAGCTGCTACTCAGACACCCTTGACTCAACACCCAGCAACCCTGGCTCTCCAGACGCACATTGCAACAGTGAGTATCTAATCTACTACGTCAGGCTTTTTTTTTTTTTTTTTTCACCTTTATTTAACCAGGTAGGCAAGTTGAGAACAAGTTCTCATTTACAATTGCGACCTGGCCAAGATAAAGCAAAGCAGTTCGACAACATACAACAACACAGAGTTACACATGGAGTAAAACAAACATACAGTCAATAATACAGTAGAAAAAAATAAGACTATATACAATGTGAGCAAATGATGCGAGATAAGGGAGGTAAAGGCAAAAAAATGCCATGGTGGCAAAGTAAATAAAGTATGGCAAGTAAAACACTGGAATGGTAGATTTGTAGTTTGAAGAAAGTTAAAAGTTAAAATATAAATAATATGGTGCAAAGGAGCAAAATAAATAAAATAAATAAATACAGTAGGGGAAAAGGTAGTAGTTAGGCTTCACTATGTCATGACCATGTCTGATAGTGGATGGTAGTGCTGGTAGTGCCTGACGTACTGCCTCACACAGAGCAGCTCATTATAACAGACGTACTGCCTCACACAGAGCAGCTCATTATAACAGACGTACTGCCTCACACAGAGCAGCTCATTAAAACAGACGTACTGCCTCACACAGAGCAGCTCATTATAACAGCCGTACTGCCTCACACAGAGCAGCTCATTAAAACAGCCGTACTGCCTCACACAGAGCAGCTCATTAAAACATATATTTGTCTGTCTGAATACTTTGATATTCCAGGTCCTGGTTTTGGGTCAGCGGAGGGTTGGCGAGAAGGGCAAACGGTTGTTAGTGTTTCCAGGATGACAGGGCAGGGAGCCAGAGAGCGAGCGGGATGGCAGATGGCCAGGCAGAGAGAGAACACACAGAGCCTTGTCTGGGCCCTAGGTACAGACCCAGCACAGGTGCAGCCTACCTGGAAGAGAGTGGGGAGGGAGGGATGTAGAGAGAAAGGCATGTTGAAGCACGAGATGAAGGGTGATACTTTGTTCATCTAAAGGAGATAGTTGAACGCCATTTTGAACTGGTAGTATAACAGACCTTAAAGAGTCAGAGTGGAGAGGTTGTCCTCCTGTTGTTATCAGGTGGGTGGATGTTACGCTGAAACAGGCTGCAAATGGCACCCTCCCTCCCTCCCTCCTCACCCTCCCTCCCTCCCTCCCTCCCTCCCTCCTCACCCTCCCTCCCTCCCTCCCTCCCACCCTCCCTCCTCACCCTCCCTCCCTCCCTCCCTCCCTCCTCACCCTCCCTCCTCACCCTCTCTCCTCACCCTCCCTCCCTCCTCACCCTCCCACCCTCCCTCCCTCCCTCCCTCCCTCCCTCCCTCCTCACCCTCCCTCCTCACCCTCCCTCCCTCTTCACCCTCCTCACCCTCCCTCCCTCCCTCCCTCCTCACCCTCCCACCCTCCCTCCCTCCTCACCCTCCCTCCCTCCTCACCCTCCCTCCCTCCCTCCTCACCCTCCGTCTGCCCCTCCTCACCCTCCCACCCTCCTCACCCTCCCACCCTCCTCACCCTCCCACCCTCCTACTCTCCCTCCTCACCCTCCCTCCCTCCCTCCTCACCCTCCCACCCTCCCTCCCTCCTCACCCTCCCTCCCTCCTCACCCTCCCTCCCCACCCTCCCACCCTCCCTCCCTCCTCACCCTCCCACCCTCCCTCCCTCCTCACCCTCCTCACCCTCCCTCCTCACCCTCCCTCCCTCTGCCCCTCCTCACCCTCCCTCCCTCCTCACCCTCCCTCTGCCCCTCCTCACCCTCCCTCCCTCTGCCCCTCCCTCCCACCCTCCTCACCCTCCCACCCTCCTCACCCTCCCTCCCTCCTCACCCTCGCCCCTCCTCACCCTCCCTCTGCCCCTCCTCACCCTCCTCACCCTCCCTCCCTCCGCCCCTCCTCACCCTCCTCACCCTCCCACCCTCCTCACCCTCCCTCCGCCCCTCCTCACCCACCCTCCGCCCCCCCTCACCCTCCCTCTGCCCCTCCTCACCCACCCTCCGCCCCTCCTCACCCCCCCCCCCCCAGCTCCCCCTCCCCCTCCCTCTAACTCTTAACTGGTTAGGACAGCTCATGAGGTCTCCTAAATATCTGTCGACTAGGTGGAAGGCTTATGACTAAAGTGTCTTATCTGATTTATGCTACCATCTAGTGGCAGTAGAAGGGAGTGCAGTTACTTTGACAAACTGCAATTCCCTTAATGTCTCTTGTTCTGGAAAGCTCTTATTAAGTAATGACCAGTGATAATATAATCTCTCTCTCTCTCTCTCTCTCTCTCTCTCTCTCTCTCTCTCTCTCTCTCTCTAGCCAAGTCCATCCTGAAGAAGGCTAAGCGTGAACGGCTAGTGCGGGGCAACGTGACCTTTGACATGGTGACAGTGTTTCTCTTCCCGCGGTGCCAGGGCTTCAGCAGCGTGCCCAGTAGAGGGGGCTGTTCCCTGGGCATGACGCAGCGCCACACCGCCCTCCGCAGGTACAGCCTGGATGAGTACGCTGTGGAGCAACGCATCCTCCGTCGGGAGAAACTCCTCATCCGCCTCCGAGAGGAGAAACTAGATGCTCTGAAACAGAAGGTCAGTCCTGGGAGACACACACACACACACACACACACACACACACACACACACACACACACAGGTCCCCATATGTGGATTAGCCAGTTATGAAGCTAATATGCAGCAGTGTCTTCTGGTGAAAGGTTTTATTTCTGATAGTGTAAAGACTGTAGCTCAGTTGGTAGAGCATGGTGTGTGCAACGCCAGGGTTGTGGGTTTGATTCCCACGGGGGGCCAGTACGGAAAAAAAATGAAAATGTATGAAATGGAATGTATGTATGTATTCACTACTGTAAGTCGCTCTGGATAAGAGCGTCTGCTAAATGACTAAAATGTAAAATGTTATTTCTAGTAGTGTAAAAGTTTTATTTCTAGTAGTGTAAAGGTTTTATTTCTGGTAGTGTAAAGGTTTTATTTCTGGTAGTGTAAAGGTTTTATTTCTAGTAGCGTAAAGGTTTTATTTCTGGTAGCGTAAAGGTTTTATTTCTGGTAGCGTAAAGGTTTTATTTCTGGTAGCGTAAAGGTTTTATTTCTGGTAGCGTAAAGGTTTTATTTCTAGTAGCGTAAAGGTTTTATTTCTAGTAGTGCAAAGGTTTTATTTCTAGTAGTGTAAAGGTTTTATTTCTGGTAGTGTAAAGGTTTTATTTCTAGTAGTGTAAAGGTTTTATTTCTGGTAGTGTAAAGGTTTTATTTCTGGTAGTGTAAAGGTTTTATTTCTGGTAGTGTAAAGGTTTTATTTCTGGTAGTGTAAAGGTTTTATTTCTGGTAGTGTAAAGGTTTTATTTCTGGTAGTGTAAAGGTTTTATTTCTGGTAGTGTAAAGGTTTTATTTCTAGTAGCGTAAAGGTTTTATTTCTAGTAGCGTAAAGGTTTTATTTCTGGTAGTGTAAAGGTTTTATTTCTGGTAGTGTAAAGGTTTGAGTTCTATAACAAGGGGTATTCTAGCTCACACGCATCACAATTATCCTAACTGCCCCCCTCGTCTCTCCCTCCCAGCTGACTAAGGGAGGCACGGTGGAATCAGAGGAGGCTGACTGCCTCACCGTCGAAGACATCCCAGAGGACGAGATGGACATCAGCAGCTGTAACCTAGACGACGGCTCCTTCCTCCACCCTTACCCCTCCAAGAGGAGACATGCCCTGCTGAAGGCTGCGGGGGTGAAGGTGGATAAGGAGGAGAAGAGGCAGCTCCAGCAGCTGAGAGTGTCCAGGGAGGACTGTGGTTGTGACTGCCAGGGCTTCTGTGAGCCAGAGACCTGCGCCTGCAGCTTGGCAGGCATCAAGTGTCAGGTAAGACACACAAATCATCGTTTCTTCAACTTTAACCTTAACAGTAAACTGTAAATACTTTATATTCCTAACGGTACGAGCAGAAAGCAGAACCTGATTTATTTTACGTCCTCTTCTCTCCCCAGATGGACCACTCGTCATTTCCCTGCGGCTGCACTAAGGATGGCTGCGGTAACCACGAAGGCCGTATAGAGTTCAACTCCAGCCGGGTTCAGACCCACTACATCCACACCATCATGAAGCTAGAGCTGGAGAAGAGACTGGAGGAGACGTCTGGACCAGAGGAAGAGGACCCGGGAGAGACCACCCCGGCCCCGGGCCACGCCCACAACCCCCTGTCCGACCTCCCCTCCATCCCAGACCGCCCCTCCTCCTCCTACTTCAGCTCAGAGCTGGCAGCGGTCGGGGAGAACAGCTGCAGCAGCGACATGACAGACTCCTCTGCTTCCTCGGGGGGGAGTGATGACTCAGAGGAAGAGTTAGGCCGTGAGGACGATGTGGATGAAAACGGACTGAGACGTATCCTCAGCTTCGGCGACAACGACTATAACGTAAACAACTACGCTGTTAATGACAACCACTGTTGCCCCGAGCAACGGCTACAGCGGCAGGCGTCGTCCGCGACGACGACAACCTGGATGTTGGGAGGGTTTAGCACGGCAGTCTTCCCAGAGGAGAATGACAATCTCGAGGTGCACAGAGACAACCGGGCCATGGCCATGTCACAGCTGTTAGATGATAGCGGTAACCGAGGCAACTGTCTGTTCCACCACAGCGGCTGCAGAATCTCTAACCCCCTATCTCCCTCCATAGACTGCCCCAACGCCCCATCTCCCTCTGTAGATGGCACCGCTGCCAGCTACATGGACCTCAGCCTGTCCTCAGAGTCTGACCTGGAGTTCTTTGATGGTTTCTGTCTGGGTCCTTCCTCCCTCTACAACTCCCTAACGGAGTACCAACACATGGACAACTTCTTTCACTTCCAGTTGCCTAGTTACCCCAGCAGCCAATTACAGGCCAGCGACCCCGGGACCTGCCTCCTGGAGTCTCTGATTGGTCTGTCAGAATCTGACCCAGAACCCCCTGCAACGTTCACAGACAATCAGTTGTTGGAAGAAGCCGTCAGGGGTTAACTATGGTGATCTGAACCGCCAACTGTGTTCTGGACTATGTAGTGAGTTAGCGGGGATGGTGGTCAGTGTAAACAGACTTCTGTTGGAAGAAACTGTGATTTCTCTCTTGCCTTCCAAATGTTAGCAAAGTAGTTGATAATTATCGCTATATGAAATGGCGGCTAACGTTTCAAATGGCAGCTAACGTTTCAGTTGGTAATTACAGCTATATGAAATGGCAGCTAACGTTTCAGTTGATAATTATCGCTATATGAAATGGCAGCTAACGTTTCAGTTGGTAATTACAGCTATATGAAATGTCAGCGAACGTTTCAGTTGATAATTATCGCTATATGAAATGGCAGCTAACGTTTCAGTTGGTAATTATCGCTATATGAAATGGCAGCTGACGTATCATAAAAGCGAGATTAAAAAACGTAATTTTCTACATTGTAGAATAATATTGAAGACGTCAAAACTATGAAATAACACTTGTTGGGTTTTATTTATCGCTAAATGTCAACCTCAGAAACCAAGAATAGTACAGCTGGGTATTAATGAATACTCTGAGAAACCAAAAATAGTACACCTGAAAATGGCATTCAAAACACATATAACTGTTATATATTATATTATTATTATTTTAATTTATTTCTTTTATGATTTTCTATTTATTTTCAGATAAAAACCTACTAAAGCTATGCTAAAACTGTAGTTTGATATTTATAACCTGGAAGTGCAATCTTTCCTTATGTATCCCAAATAGCACCCTATTCCCTATATACTGTAGCCCCCTATGGGCTCTGGTCTAAAATAGTGCACTATATAGGGAACAGGGTGCCATAGGGCTCTGGTCTAAAGTAGTGCACTATATAGGGAACAGGGTGCCATAGGGCTCTGGTCTAACGTAGTGCTCTATATAGGGAACAGGGTGCCATAGGGCTCTGGTCTAAAGTAGTGCACTATATAGGGAACAGGGTGCCATTTGGAACTGAATCCGTATTAGACATAGTCGGCAATATGGGATTATATAAAATAAAAGACCATTGGGAAAGTATTTCATATCTGTTCTCTCATTGTTTAAACAACATTTTGGTTAAATTATTTTAGTAGTTTGATCTAATTTATGACATGTTGGGCAATAAGAGATAGGTGTTGTTTACTCAGGAGGGCTATGGCCCAATCCCAAATCAATCCCTAAACCCTACGCCATTGTGGAGATCTGAGGTGATTTGATTGGTATAAGCAATATAATGACACTTCCACCTAGCCTATCAGAGCGCAAGGGGGAGCTATTATTAACATATTGACTGCACCTGTCAAATCCAATCGGCTCTCCACACGTGTGCAGGGTTGAGGGGTCGATTCGGCCAGCGTCTAGCCATCTCTACTAGGCCAGCGTCTAGCCATCTCTACTAGGCCAGCGTCTAGCCATCTCTACTAGGCCAGCGTCTAGCCATCTCTACTAGGCCAGCGTCTAGCCATCTCTACTAGGCCAGCAGCACAGTGCTTCTGTTTGAGCTGTACTGTGTAACCTTCCTATTTTATAAATCAAAATGTACAATTATGGGTCTGCTGTAGATACTGCTATCTATAATGTTACCATAGAGATTCGCTCTAATATTTTATAAATCATTTGTGTAGATTGAAAGAATTCTAAATCTGTGTCACTGAATAATTTCATAATTTCATTACTAAGAAAATGCAAATTGCATATTTTTTTTTTTAAATATTGAAACCTTTTTAATAGATAAATTGTAAATAAATGTAGACTTATTATGAAAGCTTTTGCTCTCCAGTATTTTTCATAGAACTATGGACTATGAAATGCCACTAAAACAAAATGAATTAGAAAAATATCCCTCTGATTGTTATGACTGAGACGCCATGATATTTTTAAAACAATGTTTTTTTTTTTTTTTTTATGGATTTAAAACTGCATATATATTATGCAGAAAGACTCAGAAGTTGTGTGTTTACCTCATGAAGTCCTCAAGCAGACCTTTTGAACATAACAACGGCCGTGATGCTGTGATGACGATAAGGAACTCAGCTCTATAAGGAACTAGTAGATCTGATCTGTTTCTACAGCCGGCCCCGTTCACACCGTCTCTATACGATCTGATTTATTGTATACTTTAAACAGTGGAAATGTATTCTTCTGAGATCTGCCTTCATTTGCTTACGTTGAGATCATCTCATTGAAAGAAAAAAAAACCCCTAAGGCAACAGAACACAGCTTCTCTTGTGTAAAAGCATTAATAATCTAAATAAAGACATGGTAACTATGGGTATTTATTACATTCTTGAATGGAGAGCAAACCAGAGCAGTTTTTTAAAATTATTTTTCACTCTGTTTTTAAAAAGCTGTTCATTTCATCCAACTCCCTTTTTTGACAGTTTGTCTCTTCAAAAAAATAAAAATAAATGTTTTTCTTAAATGCTTGACTTTGTACATCTTGGTCTCTATTTCCATTCTGTTCTTCTTCTTTAGTGTTCAACCAAACTTTGACCCCCCGTCAGATTTGTACTCCTTCACCGTAGCTTGGCCTTTCTGTTGGTCAGTCGATGCTTTGTTGCCTTTTATAACCCAACAACAGTAGAAAACAACAAAAACTATATGTTTTAACTAAACTGGTTCACTGGTCAGTTACAGTGCCTTCAGGACGTATTCATACCTGTTTAAATTTTCCCACATGTTGTTATGTTATATCCTGAATTTAAAATGGATCAAATGTAGATTTGTTTTGTCACTGGCCTACACACGATGTCAAAGCGGAATTATGTTTTTCAATAATATTTTTTTTTGGGGGGGTAAAAATTAATAAATGAAAAGCTGAAATGTCTTTTTTCAATAAGTATTCTACTCCTTGGTTATGGCAAGCTTAAATAAATTCAGGAGTAAAAAATGTGCTTAACAAGTCACACATTGCATGGACTCACTGTGTGCAATGACCATTTTTGAATGATCTCTGTAACCCACACAAACAAATCAAATGTTATTTGTCACATGCGCCAAATATAACAGGACCTTACAGTGACAAGCCCTTAACCAACAATGCCATTTTCAGAAAATACTTACTAAATAAACTTAAGTAAAAATAAAAAAAGTAACAATGAAATAACAATAACGAGGTTATATACAGGGGGTACCGGTACAGAGTCAATGTGGAGGCTATATACAGGGTGTTACGGTACAGAGTCAATGTGGAGGCTATATACAGGGGAGTACCGGTACAGAGTCAATGTGGAGGCTATATACAGGGGCTACCGGTACAGAGTCAATGTGGAGGCTATATACAGGGGGTACCGGTACAGAGTCAATGTGGAGGCTATATACAGGGGGTACCGGTACAGAGTCAATGTGGAGGCTATATACAGGGGGGTACCGGTACAGAGTCAATGTGGAGGCTATATACAGGGGGTACCGGTACAGAGTCAATGTGGAGGCTATATACAGGGGGTACCGGTACAGAGTCAATGTGGAGGCTATATACAGGGGGTACCGGTACAGAGTCAATGTGGAGGCTATATACAGGGGGTACCGGTACAGAGTCAATGTGGAGGCTATATACAGGGGGTACCGGTACAGAGTCAATGTGGAGGCTATATACAGGGGGTACCGGTACAGAGTCAATGTGGAGGCTATATACAGGGGGTACCGGTACAGAGTCAATGTGGAGGCTATATACAGGGGGTACCGGTACAGAGTCAATGTGGAGGCTATATACAGGGGGTACCGGTACAGAGTCAATGTGGAGGCTATATACAGGGGCTACCGGTACAGAGTCAATGTGGAGGCTATATACAGGGGGTACGGGTACAGAGTCAATGTGGAGGCTATATACAGGGGGTACCGGTACAGAGTCAATGTGGAGGCTATATACAGGGGGTACCGGTACAGAGTCAATGTGGAGGCTATATACAGGGGGTACGGGTACAGAGTCAATGTGGAGGCTATATACAGGGGCTACCGGTACAGAGTCAATGTGGAGGTTATATACAGGGGCTACCGGTACAGAGTCAATGTGGAGGCTATATACAGGGGGTACCGGTACAGAGTGAAAGTGGAGGCTATATACAGGTGGTACCGGTACAGAGTCAATGTGGAGGCTATATACAGGGGGCACCGGTACAGAGTCAATGTGGAGGCTATATACAGGGGGTACCGGTACAGAGTCAATGTGGAGGCTATATACAGGGTGTTACCGGTACAGAGTCAATGTGGAGACTATATACAGGGGGTACCGGTACAGAGTCAATGTGGAGGCTATATACCGGCTGTTACGGTACAGAGTCAATGTGGAGGCTATATTCAGGGTATTACGGTACAGAGTCAATGTGGAGACTATATACAGGGGG
The DNA here is from genome assembly GCF_901001165.1 of Salmo trutta. NCBI lineage: Eukaryota > Metazoa > Chordata > Actinopteri > Salmoniformes > Salmonidae > Salmo > Salmo trutta. The sequence goes on from NC_042962.1 coordinate 1,327,123, forward strand.
TACCGGTACAGAGTCAATGTGGAGGCTATATACAGGGGCTACCGGTACAGAGTCAATGTGGAGGCTATATACAGGGGGTACCGGTACAGAGTCAATGTGGAGGCTATATACAGGGGCTACCGGTACAGAGTCAATGTGGAGGTTATATACAGGGGGTACCGGTACAGAGTCAATGTGGAGGCTATATACAGGGGCTACCGGTACAGAGTCAATGTGGAGGTTATATACAGGGGGTACCGGTACAGAGTCAATGTGGAGGCTATATACAGGGGCTACCGGTACAGAGTCAATGTGGAGGCTATATACAGGGGGTACCGGTACAGAGTCAATGTGGAGGCTATATACAGGGGCTACCGGTACAGAGTCAATGTGGAGGTTATATACAGGGGGTACCGGTACAGAGTCAATGTGGAGGTTATATACAGGGGGTACCGGAACAGAGTCAATGTGGAGGCTATATACAGGGGCTACCGGTACAGAGTCAATGTGGAGGCTATATACAGGGGGTACCGGTACAGAGTCAATGTGGAGGCTATATACAGGGGGTACCGGTACAGAGTCAATGTGGAGGTTATATACAAGGGGTACCGGTACAGAGTCAATGTGGAGGCTATATACAGGGTATTACGGTACAGAGTCAATGTGGAGACTATATACAGGGGGTACCGGTACAGAGTCAATGTGGAGGCTATATACAGGGGGTACCGGTACAGAGTCAATGTGGAGGCAATATACAGGGGGTACGGTACAGAGTCAATGTGGAGGCTATATACAGGGGCTACCGGTACAGAGTCAATGTGGAGGTTATATACAGGGTGTTACCGGTACAGAGTCAATGTGGAGGCTATATACAGGGGGTACCGGTACAGAGTCAATGTGGAGGCTATATACAGGGGGTACCGGTACAGAGTCAATGTGGAGGCTATATACAGGGGGTACCGGTACAGAGTCAATGTGGAGGCTATATACAGGGGGTACCGGTACAGAGTCAATGTGGAGGCTATATACAGGGGGTACCGGTACAGAGTCAATGTGGAGGCTATATACAGGGGGTACCGGTACAGAGTCAATGTGGACGCTATATATAGGGTGTACCGGTACAGAGTCAATGTGGAGGCTATATACAGGGGGTACCGGTACAGAGTCAATGTGGAGGCTATATACAGGGGGTACCGGTACAGAGTCAATGTGGAGGCTATATACAGGGGGTACCGGTACAGAGTCAATGTGGAGGCTATATACAGGGGGTACCGGTACAGAGTCAATGTGGAGGTTATATACAGGGGGTACCGGTACAGAGTCAATGTGGAGGCTATATACAGGGGCTACCGGTACAGAGTCAATGTGGAGGCTATATACAGGGGGTACCGGTACAGAGTCAATGTGGAGGTTATATACAGGGGGTACCGGTACAGAGTCAATGTGGAGGCTATATACAGGGGCTACCGGTACAGAGTCAATGTGGAGGTTATATACAGGGGGTACCGGTACAGAGTCAATGTGGAGGCTATATACAGGGGGTACTGGTACAGAGTCAATGTGGAGGCTATATACAGGGGGGTACCGGTACAGAGTCAATGTGGAGACTATATACAGGGGGTACCGGTACAGAGTCAATGTGGAGGCTATATACAGGGGGTACCGGTACAGAGTCAATGTGGAGGCTATATACAGGGGGTACTGGTACAGAGTCAATGTGGAGGCTATATACAGGGGGTACGGGTACAGAGTCAATGTGGAGGCTATATACAGGGGGTACCGGTACAGAGTCAATGTGGAGGCTATATACAGGGGGTACCGGTACAGAGTCAATGTGGAGGCTATATACAGGGGGGTACCGGTACAGAGTCAATGTGGAGGCTATATACAGGGGGTACCGGTACAGAGTCAATGTGGACGCTATATACAGGGTGTACCGGTACAGAGTCAATGTGGAGGATATATACAGGGTGTTACGGTACAGAGTCAATGTGGAGGTTATATACAGGGGGTACCGGTACAGAGTCAATGTGGAGGTTATATACAGGGTATTACGGTACAGAGTCAATGTGGAGGCTATATACAGGGTATTACGGTACAGAGTCAATGTGGAGGCTATATACAGGGTGTTACGGTACAGAGTCAATGTGGAGGCTATATTCAGGGTATTACGGTACAGAGTCAATGTGGAGACTATATACAGGGGGTACCGGTACAGAGTCAATGTGGAGGCTATATTCAGGGTATTACGGTACAGAGTCAATGTGGAGGTTATATACAGGGGGTACCGGTACAGAGTCAATGTGGAGGCTATATTCAGGGTATTACGGTACAGAGTCAATGTGGAGACTATATACAGGGGGTACCGGTACAGAGTCAATGTGGAGGCTATATTCAGGGTATTACGGTACAGAGTCAATGTGGAGACTATATACAGGGGGTACCGGTACAGAGTCAATGTGGAGGCTATATTCAGGGTATTACGGTACAGAGTCAATGTGGAGGTTATATACAGGGGGTACCGGTACAGAGTCAATGTGGAGGCTATATTCAGGGTATTACGGTACAGAGTCAATGTGGAGACTATATACAGGGGGGTACCGGTACAGAGTCAATGTGGAGGCTATATTCAGGGTATTACGGTACAGAGTCAATGTGGAGGTTATATACAGGGGGTACCGGTACAGAGTCAATGTGGAGGCTATATACAGGGGGTACCGGTACAGAGTCAATGTGGAGGTTATATACAGGGGGCACCGGTACAGAGTCAATGTGGAGGCTATATACAGGGTGTTACGGTACAGAGTCAATTTGGAGGCTATATACAGGGGGGTACCGGTACAGAGTCAATGTGGAGGCTATATACAGGGTGTACCGGTACAGAGTCAATGTGGAGGCTATATACAGGGGGTACCGGTACAGAGTCAATGTGGAGGCTATATACAGGGGGTACCGGTACAGAGTCAATGTGGACGCTATATACAGGGTGTACCGGTACAGAGTCAATGTGGAGGCTATATACAGGGGGTACCGGTACAGAGTCAATGTGGAGGCTATATACAGGGGGTACCGGTACAGAGTCAATGTGGAGGCTATATACAGGGGATACCGGTACAGAGTCAATGTGGAGGCTATATACAGGGGGTACCGGTACAGAGTCAATGTGGAGGCTATATACAGGGGGTACCGGTACAGAGTCAATGTGGAGGCTATATACAGGGGGTACCGGTACAGAGTCAATGTGGAGGCTATATACAGGGGATACCGGTACAGAGTCAATGTGGAGGCTATATACAGGGGGTACCGGTACAGAGTCAATGTGGAGGCTATATACAAGGGGGTACCGGTACAGAGTCAATGTGGAGGCTATATACAGGGTATTACGGTACAGAGTCAATGTGGCGGTTATATACATAGGGTACCGGTACAGAGTCAATGTGGAGGCTATATACAGGGGGTACCGGTACAGAGTCAATGTGGAGGTTATATACAGGGGGTACCGGTACAGAGTCAATGTGGAGGCTATATACAGGGGGTACCGGTACAGAGTCAATGTGGAGGCTATATACAGGGGGTACCGGTACAGAGTCAATGTGGAGACTATATACAGGGGGTACCGGTACAGAGTCAATGTGGAGGCTATATACAGGGGGTACCGGTACAGAGTCAATGTGGAGGCTATATACAGGGGGTACCGGTACAGAGTCAATGTGGAGGCTATATACAGGGTGTTACGGTACAGAGTCAATGTGGAGGCTATATACAGGGGGTACCGGTACAGAGTCAATGTGGAGGTTATATACACGGGGTACCGGTACAGAGTCAATGTGGAGGCTATATTCAGGGTATTACGGTACAGAGTCAATGTGGAGGCTATATACAGGGGGTACCGGTACAGAGTCAATGTGGAGGCTATATACAGGGGGTACCGGTACAGAGTCAATGTGGAGGCTATATACAGGGGGTACCGGTACAGAGTCAATGTGGAGGCTATATTCAGGGTATTACGGTACAGAGTCAATGTGGAGGTTATATACAGGGGGTACCGGTACAGAGTCAATGTGGAGGCTATATACAGGGGTTACCGGTACAGAGTCAATGTGGAGGTTATATACAGGGGGTAACGGTACAGAGTCAATGTGGAGGCTATATACAGGGTGTACCGGTACAGAGTCAATGTGGAGGCTATATACAGGGGGTACTGGTACAGAGTCAATGTGGAGGCTATATACAGGGGGTACCGGTACAGAGTCAATGTGGAGGCTATATACAGGGGGTACCGGTACAGAGTCAATGTGGAGGCTATATTCAGGGTATTACGGTACAGAGTCAATGTGGAGACTATATACAGGGGGTACCGGTACGGAGTCAATGTGGAGGCTATATTCAGGGTATTACGGTACAGAGTCAATGTGGAGGTTATATACAGGGTGTACCGGTACAGAGTCAATGTGGAGGCTATATACAGGGGGTACCGGTACAGAGTCAATGTGGAGGTTATATACAGGGGGTAACGGTACAGAGTCAATGTGGAGGCTATATACAGGGTATTACGGTACAGAGTCAATGTGGAGGCTATATACAGGGGGTACCGGTACAGAGTCAATGTGGAGGCTATATACAGGGGGTACCGGTACAGAGTCAATGTGGAGGCTATATACAGGGGGTACCGGTACAGAGTCAATGTGGAGGCTATATTCAGGGTATTACGGTACAGAGTCAATGTGGAGGTTATATACAGGGGGTACCGGTACAGAGTCAATGTGGAGGCTATATACAGGGGGTACCGGTACAGAGTCAATGTGGACGCTATATACAGGGTGTACCGGTACAGAGTCAATGTGGAGGCTATATACAGGGGGTACCGGTACAGAGTCAATGTGGAGGCTATATACAGGGGGTACCGGTACAGAGTCAATGTGGAGGCTATATACAGGGGGTACCGGTACAGAGTCAATGTGGAGGCTATATACAGGGGGTACCGGTACAGAGTCAATGTGGAGGCTATATACAGGGGGTACCGGTACAGAGTCAATGTGGAGGCTATATTCAGGGTATTACGGTACAGAGTCAATGTGGAGGTTATATACAGGGGGTACCGGTACAGAGTCAATGTGGAGGCTATATACAGGGGTTACCGGTACAGAGTCAATGTGGAGGTTATATACAGGGGGTAACGGTACAGAGTCAATGTGGAGGCTATATACAGGGTGTACCGGTACAGAGTCAATGTGGAGGCTATATACAGGGGGTACTGGTACAGAGTCAATGTGGAGGCTATATACAGGGGGTACCGGTACAGAGTCAATGTGGAGGCTATATACAGGGGGTACCGGTACAGAGTCAATGTGGAGGCTATATTCAGGGTATTACGGTACAGAGTCAATGTGGAGACTATATACAGGGGGTACCGGTACAGAGTCAATGTGGAGGCTATATTCAGGGTATTACGGTACAGAGTCAATGTGGAGGTTATATACAGGGTGTACCGGTACAGAGTCAATGTGGAGGCTATATACAGGGGGTACCGGTACAGAGTCAATGTGGAGGTTATATACAGGGGGTAACGGTACAGAGTCAATGTGGAGGCTATATACAGGGTATTACGGTACAGAGTCAATGTGGAGGCTATATACAGGGGGTACCGGTACAGAGTCAATGTGGAGGCTATATACAGGGGGTACCGGTACAGAGTCAATGTGGAGGCTATATACAGGGGGTACCGGTACAGAGTCAATGTGGAGGCTATATTCAGGGTATTACGGTACAGAGTCAATGTGGAGGTTATATACAGGGGGTACCGGTACAGAGTCAATGTGGAGGCTATATACAGGGGGTACCGGTACAGAGTCAATGTGGACGCTATATACAGGGTGTACCGGTACAGAGTCAATGTGGAGGCTATATACAGGGGGTACCGGTACAGAGTCAATGTGGAGGCTATATACAGGGGGTACCGGTACAGAGTCAATGTGGAGGCTATATACAGGGGGTACCGGTACAGAGTCAATGTGGAGGCTATATACAGGGGGTACCGGTACAGAGTCAATGTGGAGGCTATATACAGGGGGTACCGGTACAGAGTCAATGTGGAGGCTATAAACAGGGGGTACCGGTACAGAGTCAATGTGGAGGCTATATACAGGGGGTACCGGTACAGAGTCAATGTGGAGGTTATATACAGGGGGTACCGGTACAGAGTCAATGTGGAGGCTATATACAGGGGGTGCCGGTACAGAGTCAATGTGGAGGCTATATACAGGGGGTGCCGGTACAGAGTCAATGTGGAGGCTATATACAGGGGGTACCGGTACAGAGTCAATGTGGAGGCTATATACAGGGGGTACCGGTACAGAGTCAATGTGGAGGCTATATACAGGGGGTACCGGTACAGAGTCAATGTGGTGGCTATATACAGGGGGTACCGGTACAGAGTCAATGTGGAGGCAATATACAGGGGGTACTGGTACAGAGTCAATGTGGAGGCTATATACAGGGGGTACCGGTACAGAGTCAATGTGGACGCTATATATAGGGGGTACCGGTACAGAGTCAATGTGCAGGGGGAGTCGAGGTAATTTGTACATGTAGGTAGGGGTAAAGTTACTATGCATAGATAATATACAGCAAGTAGTAGCAGTGTAAAAACAAAGGGGGGGTGTCAGTGCAAATAGTCTAATGACTCGCAAAGAAGGCCACCTATTATATAGATTATCTATTAGGTAGATGGGTAAAATAAAATGGAATATCCCTTTGAGCATAGTAGCTCCACAATATTAACCTAATTGACAGAGTGAAAAGAAGGAAGCCTGCACAGAATACAAATATTCCAAAACATGAATCCTGTTTGCAACAAGTCACTAAAGATATATTGCAAAAAAATGTGGCAAAGTGATGAACTGTTTGTCCTGAATACAAAGGACCACTGTCCATATATTCAAGTATAGTGTTGGCTGCATCATGTTATGGGTATGCTTGTCATCGTTAAGGACTGGGGAGTCTTAAAAAAAGAAACTGAATGTTGCTAAGCACAGACAAGATCCTAGAGGAGAACCTGGTTCAGTGCTTTACACCAGACACTGGGAGATGAATTCACCTTTCAGCAGGACAATAACCTAAAACACAAAATCACTTAGAGATTTACACAGAAAGACTCTCAGCTGTAATCGCTGCCAAATCTCCATCTACAAAATGACTCAGGAGGTGTTAATATTTACCTAAATTAGATATTTCTGTTTTCACTTTATTATTTTGGTGTATTGTGTGTAGATGGAAGAGAAGAAACTTTTTTTTTAATCCATTCTGAATCTGGGCTGTAACACAACAAAATGTGGAATAAGTCAAGGACTATAAATACTTTCTGAAGGCTCTGTACAGTACGTGGAGACGTGGAGTTTGTCCACTGGGGAAACGTCTGAATTGACGCATGTTTTTCTTCGTGTTTTTTTTTGTAACCCTCTGGAATTTCTGTCTGGTTTATCGTCTCCATGGTGAAGACGAAGAAAGAGAGAGAGAAAGAGAGAAAGAGAGAAAGAGAGAGAGAGAGAGAGAGAGAGAGAGAGAGAGAAACCAAAGCACGACAACCACAACCAACAACAGACATGACTGATCCAGGCTCTGATATACGGCCCTGGCTTTGCCTTGGCGTCTAGGAACATTCTTGGCTCAAGGATGTATTGTAGTCTACTCTGTAACAACTAGAAACCCTTTCAAACCGTTACAATTGGTTCGTGTGTTGGAGAATAAAGAATGTGTGTGTTTTGTGACTACTGACTGCTTGTCATTTTGTTTTGGTAGATAAGATGGATTCCTGTGGTTTATTATTCAGTTAAATTACCACTTTAGACCAGTGTAACAGTACCCTCATTCCGTCACGGCTCATTAAAAACAGTTTACCAAGAGAGGCGTCCTTCTGTCGCTGTGAAAACGGACGTGCTTAGTGACTTACTGAAAGGGGTTCTGGGAGATCGGTAGAGAGGGTTACGGACGTGCTTAGTGACTTACTGAACGGGGTTCTGGGAGATCGGTAGAGAGGGTTACGGACAGATTACAGGAGGAGCGAGAGAATAAAATACCTCCAGGAAAACACTGGTTCTTAGAATAGAACCTGGACGGAACAACTCTGAATAGGGGGACATTTCTTCACTCTTTGGTTTTGGAGAGAAATGCAGCACTTAAATACAATACAATACAATGCAATGCAATACAATACAATGCAATGCAATACAATACAATACACAGAAGGAGCAGACTGACCACAGTGAGAATGTTACTACATGACCGTTGGGAAAGGACCTGACAGGAGACTGGTAGGAAAGGACCTGACAGGAGACTGGTAGGAAAAGGACAGGAGACTGGTAGGAAAAGGACAGGAGACTGGTAGGAAAAGGACAGGAGACTGGTAGGAAAGGACAGGAGACTGGTAGGAAAAGGACAGGAGACTGGTAGGAAAAGACCTGACAGGAGACTGGTAGGAAAGGACCTGACAGGAGACTGGTAGGAAAGGACCTGACAGGAGACTGGTAGGAAAAGGACAGGAGACTGGTAGGAAAAGGACAGGAGACTGGTAGGAAAAGGACAGGAGACTGGTAGGAAAAGGACAGGACACTGGTAGGAAAGGACAGGAGACTGGTAGGAAAGGACAGGAGACTGGTAGGAAAAGGACAGGAGACTGGTAGGAAAGGACAGGAGACTGGTAGGAAAGGACAGGAGACTGGTAGGAAAGGACAGGAGACTGGTAGGAAAAGGACAGGAGACTGGTAGGAAAGGACAGGAGACTGGTAGGAAAAGGACAGGAGACTGGTAGGAAAGGACAGGAGACTGGTAGGAAAAGGACAGGAGACTGGTAGGAAAGGACAGGAGACTGGTAGGAAAAGGACAGGAGACTGGTAGGAAAGGACAGGAGACTGGTAGGAAAAGGACAGGAGACTGGTAGGAAAGGACAGGAGACTGGTAGGAAAAGGACAGGAGACTGGTAGGAAAAGGACAGGAGACTGGTAGGAAAAGGACAGGAGACTGGTAGGAAAAGGACAGGAGACTGGTAGGAAAGGACAGGAGACTGGTAGGAAAGGACAGGAGACTGGTAGGAAAAGGACAGGAGACTGGTAGGAAAAGGACAGGAGACTGGTAGGAAAAGGACAGGAGACTGGTAGGAAAGGACCTGACAGGAGACTGGTAGGAAAGGACAGGAGACTGGTAGGAAAAGGACAGGAGACTGGTAGGAAAAGGACAGGAGACTGGTAGGAAAGGACAGGAGACTGGTAGGAAAAGGATTAAACATTGAATTTGTAGGTTTAAAATATCCCTCTAGTGGCCAGGGTTGACCCATTTTAAGAAATACCATTGGTTGGTGGATATAAAGTCTAACATCTTTGATATGCTGATGAAGAATTTGTTCCAGGATATAATCACTGCCACCTGAGGTTAGCATAGGGCTAACACGTGCAATGTTATCTGATGGGACCAGCTACAATTTAGCATTTTGTCACTTGCAAGTAAATCAACGATTTAAATTGGCTGATTCACATTTTGAAACTGTTTACACATTTTAATGACTGCTTATCTTTCCAAGTATGGGCCCATAGTGTTTTTGGAATGTGTTTCAAGCCAGTTCCATGGGTAGTGACGAGCATCCTGTCCCACCACCACCGCCGTCGTCCGCCTGTCGTTGGGGAAGCACAGATCACCCCTGAGACACACACACACACACACACACACACACACACACAGTCAGAACACTGAGTCAATACCACAGTTAAAATATCAGTCTGATAAAAAAGCATAAGGCCACTGAAGCACAGCCTGCAAACCTTCAGCGATCGACACACTGACTTTAGAGACCGTTAGAATTCATTCTTTATTATTTACAAAATGTATTCTGATATGAATGCAATCATAAGGCCTTTAAAAGAACACAATAAATATACTTATTATATATATGAAATAAATATTTGTTTCAAAAGTGGAAGACCCATCTGTGTAAGTGGTTCTGCGTTCGGAAAGTATTCAGACCCCTTCCCTTTTTCCCCATGTTGTTACATAACAGCCTAATTATAAAATTCATTAAATCATTTTTTCTCCGCATCAATCTACATACAATACCCCATAACGACAAAGTGAAAACTTTTTTTTAATTTTGTTTTTATGTTTGCAATTTTATTAAAAATAAAAAACTGAAATACATTAGTAATCAGTCCCTTTGCTATGAGACTCGAAATTGAGCTCAGGTGCATCCTGTTTCCATTGATCATCCTTGAGATGTTTCTACAACTCGAAGTCCACCTGTGGTAAATTCAATTGATTGGACATGATTTGGAAAGGCACACACCTGTCTATATAAGGTCCCACAGTTGACAGTGAATGTCAGAGCAAAAACCAAGCCATGAGGTCGAAGGAATTGTCCTTAGAGCTCGGAGACAGGATTGTGTTGCGGAACAGATCTGGGGAAGAGTACCAAAACATTTCTGCAGCATTGAAGGTCCCCAAGAACACAGTGGCCTCCATCATTCTTAAATGGAAGAAGTTTGGAACCACCAAGACTCTTCCTAGACCTGGCCGCCCAGTCAAACTGAGCAATCGGAGGAGAAGGGCCTTGGTCAGGGAGGTGGCCAAGAACCGGATGGTCACTCTGACAGAGCTCCAGAGTTCCTCTGTGGAGATTAGAGAACCTTCCAGAAGGACAACCATCTCTGCAGCACTCCACCAATCAGGCTTTTATGGTAGAGTGGCCAGACAGAAGCCTCTCCTCAGTAAAAGGCACATGACAGCCCGCTTGGAGTTTGCCAAAAGGCACCTAAAGGACTCTCAGACCATGAGAAACAAGATTCTCTGGTCTGATGAAACCAAGACTGAACTCTTTGGCCTGAATGCCAAGTGTCACGTCTGGAAGAAACCTGGCACCATCCCTACGGTGAAGCCTGGTGGTGGAAGCATCATGCTGTGGGGATGTTTTTAAGCAACAGGACAACGACCCTAAGCCCACAGCCAAGACAATGCAGGAGTGGCTTTGGGACAAGTCTCTGAATGTCCTTGAGTGGCACAGCCAGAGCCTGGACTTGAACCTGATCGAACATCTCTGGGAGAGACCTGAAAATAGCTGTGCAGCGACGCTCCCCATCCAACCTGACAGAGTTTGAGAGGATCTGCAGAGAAGAATGGGAGAAACTCCCCAAATACAGGTGTGCCAAGCTTGTAGCGTCATGCCCAAGAAGACTTGAGGCTGTAATCACTGCCAAAGGTGCTTCAACAAACTACTGAGTAAAGGGTCTGAATACTTCTGTAAATGTTTATTTTATTTAAACATTTCTACAAATCTGTTTCTGCTTTTTCAATATGGGGTATTGTGTGTGTAGATTGATGATGAAAAAAAACAAAAAAACAATTGAATCCATTTTAGAATAAGGCTGTAACGTAACAACATGTGGAAAAAGTCAAGGGGTCTGAATACTTTCCTAAAGCACTGTATAAACATTCAAACAGAGCATTTTACATTACAGAACATGTTCAAATGTTTTTAAAATTCCAATGGGACAAAAAACGATTAATAAAAGTAGCATAGTATTTGCATATCTCAAGTGCAGTACAGTATATCTAGAACAAAGCATTTGTTTTGATAAAGACAAAGTTCCCCATAGTTCCTTGGAGCACGGGGGTCTTGTGCCACGTCGATACATTTCAGGCCACTAGTGGTCAGAGACAATGGAGGGTTCATCCCAGGCTGAGGTTCAGGGTCGGAGAGCAGAACGAGCTCTCTCTAGGATCTCTGTCTGTATCAGAGGGTAGTCTGGGTGCTCTGTGAGGACCTGAGGGGGGGAAACGGGCAGGTCAGGAAAACACTCTCTACACTACAACATTATCCTCTAAACTAAACCCCTCCATTCAGTCCTTTCCGGTATTTCCACTAGCCTGGTCCCAGATCTCGTTGTGTTGTCTTGCAGATCTGGGACCAGGCTACAGTAGTAATATCATCCATAGTACAGACCTTGTGACAAACCTCTATGGCCTCGTTGTATTGCTTGAACTTCAGGTAGTTGAAGGCCAGTCTGAAACCTGAACGGAAGAGCACATCAACATTACAGACCTTTTAAACCGTTTAAAAAGATGCACTATGCTGACATCACTTCTCCATTTCCTGGTTGAAAAAAATTATAATACTTCACCTAATTTCGGTTTGTGACAAAACAAGCAAGTACAGTCTAGATAATCATTCTACCATCTAAACTTCTGTGAAATATATTTTACAGATCCAAAAATATTGTATTTTCAGCTGTTTGAAGTTGATGTACAAAACCGAAAGTAAAAGATACACAAAAAATGAAATTTAAGAACGGGAAGCATAGAAATAGCACATAGAACAGACCTACAGATCATTAGACTGGCTTTCAATGAGAATGACAGATCTATAACACATAGAACAGATCTACAGATGATTAGACTGGCTTTCAATGAGAATGACAGATCTATAACACATAGAACAGACCTACAGATTATTAGACTGGCTTTCAATGAGAATGACAGATCTATAACACATAGAACAGATCTACAGATGATCAGACTGGCTTTCAATGAGAATGACAGATCTATAACACATAGAACAGATCTACAGATGATTAGACTGGCTTTCAATGAGAATGACAGATCCATAACAACATGTCTATGTGAATTTGGTCTTTAAGGGTGTCCACAGACTCACCCATGCTGGGGTTGACTCTGTTCGTGTAGAGCCAGGCGTGATCGTAGAACACTGATGCATCATGGTACGACTGTTCCTTCTCCCTAATGTAGCCCATGTACTCATACGCTCTGCTGCACGACTAGAAACACATACATTACATATCACTACTACACTACACACTAATACACACTAATACATTACATATTCACTACTACACTACTGACTACACACTAATACACACTAATACATTACATATTCACTACTACACTACACACTAATACACACTAATACACATTATTTACATATTCACTACTACACTACACACTAATACATTACATAACACTAGTATACTACACAATAATACACACTAATACATTACATATTCACTACTACACTACACACTAATACACACTAATACACACTAATACATTACATATCACTACTACACTACACACTAATACACACTAATACACACTAATACATTACATATTCACTACTACACTACTGACTACACACTAATACACACTACATACATTACATATTCTCTACTACACTACACACTAATAGACACTAATACATTGCATATGCACTACTACACTACACACTAATACACACTAATACATTATATATCACTACTACACTACACACTAAATACATTACATATCACTACTACACTACACACTAATACACACTAATACACACTAATACATTACATATTCACTACTACACTACACACTAATACATTACATATTCACTACTACACTACACACTAATACACACTAATACATAACATATTCACTACTACACTACTGACTACACACTAATACACACTAATACACACTAATACATTACATATTCACTACTACACTACACACTAATACATTACATATTCACTACTACACTACACACTAATACACACTAATACATAACATATTCACTACTACACTACTGACTACACACTAATACACACTAATACATTACATATTCACTACTACACTACACACTAATACACATACATTACATATTCACTACTACACTACACACTAATACACATACATTACATATTCACTACTACACTACACACTAATACACACTAATACATTACATATCACTACTACACTACACACTAATACACACTAATACACACTAATACATTACATATCACTACTACACTACACACTAATACACACTAACACACACTAATACACACTACACACTAATACATTACATATTCACTACTACACTACACACTAATACACACTAATACATTACATATTCACTACTACACTACACACACTAATACACACTAATACATTACATATTCACTACTACACTACACACTAATACACATACATTACATATTCACTACTACACTACACACTAATACACACTAATACATTACATATTCACTACTACACTACTGACTACACACTAAATACATTACATATCACTACTACACTACACACTAATACACACTAATACATTACATATTCACTACTACACTACTGACTACACACTAATACACACTACTGACTACACACTAATACACACTACATGCATTATATATTCACTACTACACTACACACTAATACATTACATATCACTACTACACTACTGTACACACTAATACACACTACACACTAATACTAATACATTACATATTCACTAATACACTACTGACTACACACTACATACATTACATATCACTACTACACAACTGTACACACTAATACACACTACACACTAATACTAATACATTACATATTCACCAATACACTACACACTAATACATTACATATTCACCAATACACTACACACTAATACACACTAATACATTACATATTCACTACTACACTACAGACTACACACTAATACAGTACATATTCACTAATACACTACACACTAATACACACTAATACATTACATATTCACCAATACACTACAGACTACACACTAATACACACTACTGACAACACGAATACACTACTGTCTACACACTAATACACTACTGACTACACACTAATACACACTAATACACTACTGACTACACACTAATACACTACTGTCTACACACTAATACACACTAATACACTACTGTCTACACACTAATACACTACTGTCTACACACTAATACACTACTGTCTACACACTAGTACACTACTGTCTACACACTAATACACACTAATACACTACTGACTACACACTAATACACTACTGTCTACACACTAATACACTACTGTCTACACACTAATACACTACTGTCTACACACTAATACACTACTGTCTACTCACTAATACACTACTGTCTACTCACTAATACACTACTGTCTACACACTAATATACTACTGTCTACACACTACTGACTACACACTAATACACTACTGTACACACTAATACACTACTGTCTACACACTAATACACTACTGTCTACACACTAATACACTACTGTCTACTCATTAATACACTACTGACTACACACTAATACACACTAATACACTACTGACTACACACTAATACACTACTGTCTACACACTAATACACTACTGACTACACACTAATACACTACTGACTACACACTAATACACACTAATACACTACTGACTACACACTAATACACACTAATACACTACTGTCTACACACTAATACACTACTGTCTACACACTAATACACTACTGTCTACACACTAGTACACTACTGTCTACACACTAATACACACTAATACACTACTGACAACACACTAATACACTACTGTCTACACACTAATACACTACTGTCTACTCACTAATACACTACTGTCTACACACTAATACACTACTGTCTACACACTAATACACTACTGTCTACTCACTAATACACTACTGTCTACACACTAATACACTACTGTCTACACACTACTGACTACACACTAATACACTACTGTACACACTAATACACTACTGTCTACACACTAATACACTACTGTCTACACACTAATACACTACTGTCTACTCATTAATACACTACT
>NC_042962.1:1347780-1378408 GCF_901001165.1 Salmo trutta
CTGAGTCTTTAATACCAACATGTTTCAAGCAGACCATCATAGTCCCTGTGAGCAAGAACACCAAGGTAACCTTAGTCCTGTATTGGCGCTTTGCCTGTTTGATGGTTCGTCTAAGGGTGTAGCGGGATTTCTTACAAGCGTCCGGGTTTGAGTCCTGCTCCTTGAAGGCAGCAGCTCTACCCTTTAGCTCAGTGCGGATGTTGCCTGTAATCCATGGCTTCTGGTTGGGGTATGTTCGTACAGTCACAGTGGGGACAATGTCAACGATGCACTTATTGATGAAGCCAGTGACTGATGTGGTGTAAGAATCCCGGAACATATTCCAGTCTGTGCAAAACAGTCCTGTAGCTTAGCATCTGCTTCATCTGTCAATTTACTTATTGACAGAGTCACTGGTGCTTCCTGCTTTATTTTTTGCTTGTAAACAGGAATCAGGAGGATAGAATTATGGTCAGATTTGCCAAATGGAGGGCAAGGGAGAGCTTTGTATGTGTCTCTGTGTGTGGAGTAAAGGTGGCCTAGAGTGTTTTACCCCCTCTGGTTGCACATTTAACATGCTGGTAGAAATGAGGTAAAACGGATTAGAGTTTCCCTGCATTAAAGTCTCCGGCCACTAGGAGCGCCGCCTCTGGATGAGTGTTTTCCTGTTTGCTTATGGCCTTACACAGCTCATTGAGTGCGGTCTTAGTGCCAGCATGCGTGTGTAGTGCCTTCAGAAAGTAACTCAAACCCCTTGACTACATTCTGTTGTGTTACAGCCTGAGGTCATAATGTATTAACATTGTTTTTTTCTCACCCATCTACACACAATAACTTATATTGAGAAAGTGAAAACATGTTTTTAGTAGTTTTTCTTGGCCATTCATGTTTTTAGAAATGTTTGAAAATTGATTGAAAATGAAATACAGAAATATCTAATTAACATAAGTACTTATACACCTGAATCAATACTTGATAGAATAACCTTTGGCAGCGATTAGAGCTGTGAGTGTTTCTGGGTAAGCCTCTAAGAGCTTTCCACACCTGGATTGTGCAACATTTTCCCATTGTTGTTTTCAAAATTCTTCAAGCTCTGTCAAATTGGTGACCATTGCTAGACAGCCATTTTCAAGTCTTGCCATAGATTTTCAAGTAGATTTAAGTCAAAACTGTAACTCGGCCACTCAGGAACACTCACTGTCTTCTTGGTAAGCAACTCCAGTGTAGATTTGGCCTTGTGTTTTAGGTTATTGTCCTGCTGAAAGGTGAATTCATCTCCCAGTGTCTGGTGGAAAGCAGGATTTTGCCCGGGCTTACCTCAATTCCATTTATTTTTTATCCTGGAAAACTCCCCAGTCCTTAACAATTACAAGCATACCCATAACATGATGCAGCCACCACTATGCTTGGAAATATGGAGAGTGGTACTCAGTAATGTGTTCTGTTGGATTTGCTCCAAACATAACACTTTGTATTCAGGGGAAAAAGTTAATTGCTTTGCCAAATTTTTTGCAGTATGACTTTAGTGACTTGTTGCAAACACAAGGCATGTTTTGGAATATATTTATTCTGTACAGGCTTCCTTCTTTTCACTCTGTCAATTAGGTTAGTATTGTGGAGTAATTTGTGTAGGCCAGTGACAAAATAATCAAAATGTAATAAATTTTAAATGTAATCTATAACACAACAAAATGTGGTAAAAGTCAAGGGGTGGGAATACCTTCTAAAAGCACTGTACATCATTATCTCCTCTGACTCTGATGCCCTGCGGTACCTCTAGAAGCCCTGACGTACCACTAGAAGCCCTGACGTACCACTAGAAGCCCCGCCGTACCCCTAGAAGCCCCGCCGTACCCCTAGAAGCCCCGCCGTACCCCTAGAAGCCCCGCCGTATCCCTAGAAGCCCCGCCGTACCCCTAGAAGCCCCGCCGTACCCCTAGAAGCCCCGCCGTACCCCTAGAAGCCCCGCCGTGTCTCTAAAAAGCCCCGCCGTGTCTCTAAAAAGCCCTGCCGTGTCTCTAAAAAGCCCCGCCATACCTCTAGAAGCCCTGCCGTATCCCTAGAAGCCCCGCCGTACCCCTAGAAGCCCTGCCGTACCCCTAGAAGCCCTGCCGTATCCCTAGAAGCCCCGCCGTACCCCTAGAAGCCCCGCCGTATCTCTAGAAGCCCCGCCGTACCTCTAGAAGCCCTGCGGTACCTCTAGAAGCCCAGCCGTACCTCTAGAACCCCTAGAAGCCCCGGCGTACCCCTAGAAGCCCTGCGGTACCTCTAGAAGCCCTGCCATTCCTCTAGAAGCCCTGCCATTCCTCTAGAAGCCCTGCGGTACCCCTAGAAGCCCCGCCATACCCCTAGAAGCCCTGCGGTACCTCTAGAAGCCCCGCCGTACCTCTAGAACCTCTAGAAGCCCTGCCGTACCTCTAGAAGCCCCGCCGTACCTCTAGAAGCCATGCCGTACCTCTAGAAGCCCCGCCGTACCCCTAGAAGCCCCGCCGTACCCCTAGAAGCCCTGCGGTACCCCGAGAAGCCCTGCCATTCCTCTAGAAGCCCTGCGGTACCCCTAGAAGCCCCGCCGTACCCCTAGAAACCCCGCCATTCCTCTAGAAGCCATGCCGTACCTCCACTCCTCCTGGGGTGTCTCAAACACCTCCCCTCCGATGACCTCGTTGTCTGGGTTGAGACAGATGCGGATCATGAGCTCCATAGCCTGATCTCCCCACTCGTTGTCCCGCCGGGCCTTGTTCAGATGGAACAGAGCCTCACTCACCCTGTACACATGCCTGGAGGGAGGAGAGGTCGATTTTTTAACCATATCTTATTCTGTCAGCCAGGGGTTCTATACAGATAGAAACTAGACACTCATTATAGAGCTAGAGACTAGACACTAACTATACAGCTAGACTAGACACTCACTATACAGCTAGACTAGACACTCACTATACAGCTAGAGACTAGACACTCACTATACAGCTAGAGACTAGACACTCACTATACAGCTAGTTCTATACAGCTAGAGACTAGACACTCACTATACAGCTAGACTAGACACTCACTACATTTACATTTACATTTAAGTCATTTAGCAGACGCTCTTATCCAGAGCGACTTACAAATTGGTGCATTCACCTATAATATCCAGTAGAACAAACACTTTACAATAGTGCTTATCCCAGGTATCCACTTTACAATAGTATCCTATCCCAGGTATTCCTTAAAGAGGTGGGGTTTCAGGTGTCTCCGGAAGGTGGTGATTGACTCCGCTGTCCTGGCATCGTGAGGGAGATTGTTCCACCATTGGGGTGCCAGAGCGGCAAACAGTTTTGACTGGGCTGAGCGGGAACTGTGCTTCCTCAGAGGTAGGGAGGCGAGCAGGCCAGAGGTGGATGAACGCAGTGCCCTTGTTTGGGTGTAGGGCCTGATCAGAGCCTGAAGGTACGGAGGTGCCGTTCCCCTCACAGCTCCGTAGGCAAGCACCATGGTCTTGTAGCGGATGCGAGCTTCAACTGGAAGCCAGTGGAGAGAGCGGAGGAGCGGGGTGACGTGAGAGAACTTGGGAAGGTTGAACACCAGACGGGCTGCGGCGTTCTGGATGAGTTGTAGGGGTTTGATGGCACAGGCAGGGAGCCCAGCCAACAGCGAGTTGCAGTAATCCAGACGGGAGATGACAAGGGCCTGGATTAGGACCTGCGCCGCTTCCTGTGTGAGGCAGGGTCGTACTCTGCGAATGTTGTAGAGCATGAACCTACAGGATCGGGTCACCGCCTTGATGTTAGTGGAGAATGACAGGGTGTTGTCCAGGATCACGCCAAGGTTCTTAGCACTCTGGGAGGAGGACACAAGGGAGTTGTCAACCGTGATGGCGAGATCATGGAACGGGCAGTCCTTCCCCGGGAGGAAGAGCAGCTCCGTCTTGCCGAGGTTCAGCTTGAGGTGGTGATCCGTCATCCACACTGATATGTCTGCCAGACATGCAGAGATGCGATTCGCCACCTGGTTGTCAGAAGGGGGAAAGGAGAAGATTAATTGTGTGTCGTCTGCATAGCAATGATAGGAGAGACCGTGTGAGGATATGACAGAGCCAAGTGACTTGGTGTATAGCGAGAATAGGAGAGGGCCTAGAACAGAGCCCTGGGGGACACCAGTGGTGAGAGCACGTGGTGCGGAGACAGCTTCTCGCCACGCCACCTGGTAGGAGCGACCTGTCAGGTAGGACGCAATCCAAGCGTGGGCCGCGCCGGAGATGCCCAGCTCGGAGAGGGTGGAGAGGAGGATCTGATGGTTCACAGTATCAAAGGCAGCAGATAGGTCTAGAAGGATGAGAGCAGAGGAGAGAGTTAGCTTTAGCAGTGCGGAGAGCCTCCGTGACACAGAGAAGAGCAGTCTCAGTTGAATGCCCAGTCTTGAAACCTGACTGATTAGGATCAAGAAGGTCGTTCTGAGAGAGATAGCAGGAGAGCTGGCCAAGGACGGCACGTTCAAGAGTTTTGGAGAGAAAAGAAAGAAGGGATACTGGTCTGTAGTTGTTGATATCGGAGGGATCGAGTGTAGGTTTTTTTCAGAAGGGGTGCAACTCTCGCTCTCTTGAAGACGGAAGGGACGTAGCCAGCGGTCAAGGATGAGTTGATGAGCGAGGTGAGGTAGGGGAGAAGGTCTCCGGAAATGGTCTGGAGAAGAGAGGAGGGGATAGGGTCAAGTGGGCAGGTTGTTGGGCGGCCGGCCGTCACAAGACGCGAGATTTCATCTGGAGAGAGAGGGGAGAAAGAGGTCAAAGCACAGGGTAGGGCAGTGTGAGCAGGACCAGCGGTGTCGCTTGACTTAGCAAATGAGGATCGGATGTCGTCAACCTTCTTTTCAAAATGGTTGACGAAGTCATCCGCAGTGAGGGAGGAGGGGGGGGGAGGGGGAGGAGGATTCAGGAGGGAGGAGAAGGTAGCAAAAAGCTTCCTAGGGTTAGAGGCAGATGCTTGGAATTTAGAGTGGTAGAAAGTGGCTTTAGCAGCAGAGACAGAAGAGGAAAATGTAGAGAGGAGGGAGTGAAAGGATGCGAGGTCCGCAGGGAGGCGAGTTTTCCTCCATTTCCGCTCGGCTGCCCGGAGCCCTGTTCTGTGAGCTCGCAGTGAGTCGTCGAGCCACGGAGCAGGAGGGGAGGACCGAGCCGGCCTGGAGGATAGGGGACAGAGAAAATCAAAGGATGCAGAGAGGGAGGAGAGGAGGGTTGAGGAGGCAAAATCAGGAGATAGGTTGGAGAAGGTTTGAGCAGAGGGAAGAGATGATAGGATGGAAGAGGAGAGAGTAGCAGGAGAGAGAGAGCGAAGGTTGGGACGGCGCAATACCATCCGAGTAGGGGCAGAGTGAGAAGTTTTTGATGAGAGCGAGAGGGAAAAGGATACAAGGTAGTGGTCGGAGACTTGGAGAGGAGTTGCAATGAGATTAGTGGAAGAACAGCATCTAGTAAATATGAGGTCAAGCGTATTGCCTGCCTTGTGAGTAGGGGGGGAAGGTGAGAGGGTGAGGTCAAAAGAGGAGAGGAGTGGAAAGAAGGAGGCAGAGAGGAATGAGTCGAAGGTAGACGTGGGGAGGTTAAAGTCACCCAGAACTGTGAGAGGTGAGCCATCCTCAGGGAAGGAACTTATCAAGGCGTCAAGCTCATTGATGAACTCTCCAAGGGAACCTGGAGGGCGATAAATGATGAGGATGTTAAGCTTGAAAGGGCTGGTAACTGTGACAGCATGGAATTCAAATGAGGAGATAGACAGATGGGTCAGGGGAGAAAGAGAGAATGTCCACTTGGGAGAGATGAGGATTCCAGTGCCACCACCCCGCTGGCTCGATGCTCTAGGGGTATGCGAGAACACGTGGCCAGACGAGGAGAGAGCAGTAGGAGTAGCAGTGTTATCTGTGGTGATCCATGTTTCCGTCAGCGCCAGGAAGTCTAGGGACTGGAGGGTAGCATAGGCTGAGATGAACTCAGCCTTGTTGGCCGCAGACCGGCAGTTCCAGAGGCTGCCGGAGACCTGGAACTCCACGTGGGTCGTGCGCGCTGGGACCACCAGGTTAGAGTGGCAGCGGCCACGCGGTGTGAAGCGTTTGTATGGCCTGTGCAGAGTGGAGAGAACCGGGATCGACAGACACATAGTTGACAAGCTACAGAAGAGGCTACGCTAATGCAAAGGAGATTGGAATGACAAGTGGACTACACGTCTCGAATGTTCAGAAAGTTAAGCTTACGTTGCAGAAAATCTATTGACTAAAATGACGAAAATGATACAGTACTGCTGGCTGGTGGAGTAGGCTAGCTAGCAGTGGCTGCGTTGTTGACTTTGTTTGACCGTGTAGCTGGCTAGGTGTAGCTGGCTAGGTGACCTCGATAGTTTCAGTACTACACCTTGTCATGATACAAAAGCAACTTTGTGGCTAGCTAGCATAACACTAATCAAGACGTTCCTTTGTAATGTATTTTAGTTTCTACAGTGTTACTAGTTGGCTGGGTTAGGAAAAATGGCGTCGCGGGGGACGGCAATAGCTGGCTAGCTAACCTCGGTAATTACTAAACTACACAATTATCAAGCTATGACAGAGACAACTATGTAGCTAGCTAGCCAACACTGCACTAGTCAAATCGTTCCGTTGTAAAGTATTGGTATCTACAGCGCTGCTAGTCGGTAACGGTTGGCTAGCTGTTGGCTAGCTAGCTAGCAGTGGATTAATGATGACTAGGTGTGTTGACTACGTCTGGTGATGACTAGGTGTGTTGACTACGTCTGGCGTCGCGGCTGGCTACTTACTAATAATTACTCTAAACTACACAATTATCTTAGATGCAAAGACAACTAAGTAGCTGGCTCACTAACACTACACTAGTCAAGTCGTTCCGTTGTAATGTAATAGATAGTGCAGCTAGTCGGTGGAAGTTGGCTGGTTGGCTAGCTAGCAGTGTTGACTAGCTAGCTAGCAGTGATGACTACGTTAGGAGGACGAAGATAGCTAACTTCGATAATTACTCTAAGCTACACGATTATCTTAGATACAAAGACGGCTATGTAGCTAGCTAAGAAAATAAAAGAATTGCTCGGATCAAACAAATCAAACCGTTGTAATGTAGTGAAGTGTAATATTACCTGTGGAGTGAAGCGTAGTGCGACTGCTCGCTCCAAACCGGAAGTGCACTATACAGCTAGAGACTAGACACTCACTATACAGCTAGACTAGACACTCACTATACAGCTAGAGACTAGACACTCACTATACAGCTAGAGACTAGACACTCACTATACAGCTAGACTAGACACTCACTATACAGCTAGACTAGACACTCACTATACAGCTAGAGACTAGACACTCACTATACAGCTAGAGACTAGACACTCACTATACAGCTAGAGACTAGACACTCACTATACAGCTAGTTCTATACAGCTAGAGACTAGACACTCACTATACAGCTAGAAACTAGACACTCACTATACAGCTAGACTAGACACTCACTATACAGCTAGACTAGACACTCACTATACAGCTAGAGACTAGACACTCACTATACAGCTAGACTAGACACTCACTATACAGCTAGACACTAGACACTCACTACACAGCTAGTTCTATACAGCTAGACTAGACACTCACTATACAGCTAGAAACTAGACACTCACTATACAGCTAGAGACTAGACACTCACTATACAGCTAGACTAGACACTCACTATACAGCTAGAGACTAGACACTCACTATACAGCTAGAGACTAGACACTCACTACACAGCTAGAGACTAGACACTCACTATACAGCTAGAGACTAGACACTCACTATACAGCTAGAGACTAGACACTCACTATACAGCTAGACTAGACACTCACTATACAGCTAGACTAGACACTCACTATACAGCTAGACTAGACACTCACTATACAGCTAGACTAGACACTCACTATACAGCTAGACACTAGACACTCACTACACAGCTAGTTCTATACAGCTAGACTAGACACTCACTATACAGCTAGAAACTAGACACTCACTATACAGCTAGAGACTAGACACTCACTATACAGCTAGACTAGACACTCACTATACAGCTAGACACTAGACACTCACTACACAGCTAGTTCTATACAGCTAGACTAGACACTCACTATACAGATAGAAACTAGACACTCACTATACAGCTAGAGACTAGACACTCACTATACAGCTAGACTAGACACTCACTATACAGCTAGAGACTAGACACTCACTATACAGCTAGAGACTAGACACTCACTATACAGCTAGACTAGACACTCACTATACAGCTAGACTAGACACTCACTATACAGCTAGACTAGACACTCACTATACAGCTAGACTAGACACTCACTATACAGCTAGAGACTAGACACTCACTATACAGCTAGACTAGACACTCACTATACAGCTAGACTAGACACTCACTATACAGCTAGACTAGACACTCACTATACAGCTAGACT
The DNA here is from genome assembly GCF_901001165.1 of Salmo trutta. NCBI lineage: Eukaryota > Metazoa > Chordata > Actinopteri > Salmoniformes > Salmonidae > Salmo > Salmo trutta. The sequence continues at coordinate 1,356,222 of NC_042962.1, forward strand.
AGACACTCACTATACAGCTAGACTAGACACTCACTATACAGCTAGACTAGACACTCACTATACAGCTAGAGACTAGACACTCACTATACAGCTAGACTAGACACTCACTATACAGCTAGAGACTAGACACTCACTATACAGCTAGACTAGACACTCACTATACAGCTAGACTAGACACTCACTATACAGCTAGACTAGACACTCACTATACAGCTAGACTAGACACTCACTATACAGCTAGAGACTAGACACTCACTATACAGCTAGAGACTAGACACTCACTATACAGCTAGAGACTAGACACTCACTATACAGCTAGACTAGACACTCACTATACAGCTAGACTAGACACTCACTATACAGCTAGACTAGACACTCACTATACAGCTAGACTAGACACTCACTATACAGCTAGACTAGACACTCACTATACAGCTAGACTAGACACTCACTATACAGCTAGACTAGACACTCACTATACAGCTAGAGACTAGACACTCACTATACAGCTAGAGACTAGACACTCACTATACAGCTAGACTAGACACTCACTATACAGCTAGAGACTAGACACTCACTATACAGCTAGAGACTAGACACTCACTATACAGCTAGACTAGACACTCACTATACAGCTAGAGACTAGACACTCACTATACAGCTAGACTAGACACTCACTATACAGCTAGACTAGACACTCACTATACAGCTAGTTCTATACAGCTAGTTCTATACAGCTAGTTCTATACAGCTATAATGAAAAGTAGAAGAGAGAAAGGACATCTGTGTCGTATTCCTCTTCCTTATAACTTTTGGATATTAGACTCTCACCAGTAGTAAAGGCCTTTACAGTAGTAGTTGTATTGGACTCTCACCAGTAGTAAAGGCCTTTACAGTAGTAGTTGTATTAGACTCTCACCAGTAGTAAAGGCCTTTACAGTAGTAGTTGTATTGGACTCTCACCAGTAGTAAAGGCCTTTACAGTAGTAGTTGTATTAGACACCAGTAGTAAAGGCCTTTACAGTAGTAGTTGTATTGGACTCTCACCAGTAGTAAAGGCCTTTACAGTAGTAGTTGTATTAGACACCAGTAGTAAAGGCCTTTACAGTAGTAGTTGTATTAGACACCAGTAGTAAAGGCCTTTACAGTAGTAGTTGTATTGGACTCTCACCAGTAGCAAAGGCCTTTACAGTAGTAGTTGTATTAGACACCAGTAGTAAAGGCCTTTACAGTAGTAGTTGTATTAGACACCAGTAGCAAAGGCCTTTACAGTAGTAGTTGTATTAGACACCAGTAGTAAAGGCCTTTACAGTAGTAGTTGTATTAGACACCAGTAGTAAAGGCCTTTACAGTAGTAGTTGTATTGGACTCTCACCAGTAGTAAAGGCCTTTACAGTAGTAGTTGTATTGGACTCTCACCAGTAGTAAAGGCCTTTACAGTAGTTATATCCAGGCTCAGTGGTAGCTCCGTGGTCGTGGAGCTCACAGGCTTGAAACAAGGCCAGGGCGTCATCCAGTCTGGCTGACCGTCTCAGCACCTGGATACACTTGGCCAGGAACACGTAGTTATCTATGGGACAGTACCAACACCATTACACAGCAGTATAGACTATATGTACATTGAATTCAAGGTCTAGGTCTGGAAGCCACTGCTTTTTAAATTCATCCCCTCTAATCAGGGACTGATTTAGACCTGGGACACCAGGTGGATGATCACCCTCTAATCAGGGACTGATTTAGACCTGGGACACCAGGTGGGTGATTCCCCCTCTAATCAGGGACTGATTTAGACCTGGGACACCAGGTGGGTGATTCCCCTCTGAACAGGGACTGATTTAGACCTGGGACACCAGGTGGATGACTCCCCCTCTAATCAGGGACTGATTTAGACCTGGGACACCAGGTGGGTGATTCCCCTCTAATCAGGGACTGATTTAGACCTGGGACACCAGGTGGGTGATCACCCTCTAATCAGGGACTGATTTTTAAAAAAAAAAAATTATTTCACCTTTATTTAACCAGGTAGGCAAGTTGAGAACAAGTTCTCATTTACAATTGCGACCTGGCCAAGATAAAGCAAAGCAGTTCGACAACATACAAAAACACAGAGTTACACATGGAGTAAAACAACATACAATCAATGATGCAGTAGAAAAAAAAATAAGACTATATACAATGTGAGCAAATGATGTGAGATAAGGGAGGTGAAGGCAAAAAAATGCCATGGTGGCAAAGTAAATAAAGTATGGCAAGAAAAACACTGGAATGGTAGATTTGTAGTTTGAAGAAAGTTAAAAGTTAAAATATAAATAATATGATGCAAAGGAGCAAAATAAATAAAATAAATAAATACAGTAGGGGAAGAGGTAGTTGTTTGGGTTAAATTATAGATGGGCTATGTACAGGTGCAGTGATCTGTGAGCTGCTCTGACAGCTGGTGCTTAAAGCTAGTGAGGGAGATAAGTGTTTCCAGTTTCAGAGATTTTTGTAATTCGTTCCAATCATTGGCAGCAGAGAACTGGAAGGAGAGGCGGCCAAAGGAGGAATTGGCTTTGGGGGTGACCAGAGAGATATACCTGCTGGAGCGCGTGCTACAGGTGGGTGCTGCTATGGTGACCAGTGAGCGGAGATAAGGGGGGACTTTACCTAGCAGGGTCTTGTAGATGACCTGGAGCCAATGTGTTTGGCGACGATTATGAAGTGAAGGCCAGCCAACAAGAGCATACAGGTCGCAGTGGTGGGTTGTATATGGGGCTTTGGTGACAAAACGGATGGCACTGTGATAGACTGCATCCAGCTTGTTGAGTAGGGTATTGGAGGCTATTTTGTAAATGACATCGCCGAAGTCGAGGATTGGTAGGATGGTCAGTTTTACGAGGGTATGTTTGGCAGCATGAGTGAAGGATGCTTTGTTGCGAAATAGGAAGCCAATTCTAGATTTCACTTTGGATTGGAGATGATTGATGTGAGTCTGGAAGGAGAGTTTACAGTCTAACCAGACACCTAGGTATTTGTAGTTGTCCACAAATTCTAAGTTAGAACCGTCCAGAGAAGTTATGCTGGATGGGCGGGCAGGTGCAGGCAGCGATCGGTTGAAGAGCATGCATTTAGTTTTACTTGTGTTTAGGAGCAGTTGGAGACCACGGAAGGAGAGTTGAATGGCATTGAAGCTCGTCTGGAGGGTTGTTAACACAGTGTCCAAAGAAGGGCCAGAAGTATACAGAATGGTGTCGTCTGCGTAGAGGTGGATCAGAGATTCACCAGCAGCAAGAGCGACATCATTTATGTATACAGAGAAAAGAGTTGGCCCAAGAATTGAACCCTGTGGTACCCCCATAGAGACTGCCAGAGGTCCAGACAGTAGGCCCTCCGATTTGACACACTGAACTCTGTCAGAGAAGTAGTTGGTGAACCAGGCGACGCAATCGTTTGAGAAACCAAGGCTACTAAGTCTGCCGATGAGGATGTGGTGATTAACAGAGTCAAAAGCTTTGGCCAGGTCAATGAATACGGCAGCACAGTATTGTTTCTTATCGATGGCGGTTACGATGTCATTTAGGACCTTGAGCGTGGCTGAGGTGCACCCATGACCAGCTCTGAAACCAGATTGCATAGCGGAGAGGGTGCGGTGGGATTCGAAATAGTCGGTAATCTGTTTGTTGACTTGGCTTTCGAAGACCTTAGAAAGGCAGGGTAGGATGGATATAGGTCTGTAGCAATTTGGGTCAAGAGTGTCACCTTTGAAGAGGGGGATGACAGCAGCTGCTTTCCAATCTATGGGAATCTCAGACGACTGATTTGTAGGGGTCCAGATTTTGCAGCTCTTTCAGAACATCAGCTGAATGGATTTGGGAGAAGGAGAAATGGGGGAGGCTTGGGCGAGTAGCTGTGGGGGGTGCAGTGCTGTTGAATGCAGTAGGGGTAGTTAGGTGGAAAGCATGGCCAGCCGTAGAAAAATGCTTATTGAAAAATTTAGACCTGGGACACCAGGTGGGTGATCACCCTCTAATCAGTGACTGATTTAGACCTGGGACACCAGGTGGGTGATCACCCTCTAATCAGGGACTGATTTAGACCTGGGACACCAGGTTGGTGCAAATAATTATCAGGTAGAACAGAAAAACAGCTGTAATCTGGACCTCGTAGGGTAAGATTTGAATACCCCCTGGGTAAGGTACCCAGACAGGATCCCAGACAGGATCCCAGACAGGATCCAAATAAACACCATGAGTCCTAATAACGGTAGTATGTTTAAAATATAACATGTTCCTGGGCATCATGTACCTGGGCATCTGTCCATCAGTCCAAGGTATATCTCCACAGACTCATCAAACTTCTCCTCCTTCAACTTGATATCTCCGTACACCTTCAGGCAGACACAGGAACATGACGATTATGTCAACCTTCCCAGTGTGCTCTAGCACGTACAAATAGGAGAGAGGACTAAACCATTATGGCCTCTGGGGGATGTTATATAGAGGACTAAACCATTGTGGCCTCTGGGGGATGTTATATAGAGGACTAAACCATTATGGCCCCTGTGGGATGTTATATAGAGGACTAAACCATTATGGCCCCTGGGGGATGTTATATAGAGGACTAAACCATTATGGCGTCAGGGGGATGTTATACAGAGGAGAGAGGACTAAACCATTATGGGCTCTGGGGGATGTTATATAGAGGAGAGAGGACTAAACCATTATGGGCTCTGGGGGATGTTATATAGAGGACTAAACCATTATGGCCCCTGGGGGATGTTATATAGAGGACTAAACCATTATGACCTCTGGGGGATGTTATACAGAGGAGAGAGGACTAAACCATTATGGCCCCTGGGGGATGTTATATAGAGGAGAGAGGACTAAACCATTATGGGCTCTGGGGGATGTTATATAGAGGACTAAACCATTATGGCCCCTGGGGGATGTTATATAGAGGAGAGAGGACTAAACCATTATGGCCTCTGGGGGATGTTATATAGAGGACTAAACCATTATGACCTCTGGGGGATGTTATATAGAGGAGAGAGGACTAAACCATTGTGGCGTCAGGGGGATGTTATATAGAGGAGAGAGGACTAAACCATTGTGGCCTCTGGGGGATGTTATATAGAGGAGAGAGGACTAAACCATTATGGGCTCTGGGGGATGTTATATAGAGGACTAAACCATTATGGCCTCTGGGGGATGTTATATAGAGGAGAGAGGACTAAACCATTGTAGCTTCTGGGGGATGTTATATAGAGGAGAGAGGACTAAACCATTGTTGCCACAAAGTTGCCACAAAGTTGGAAGCACAGAATTGTCTAGAATGTCATTGTATGCTGTAGCATTAAGATTTCACTTCACTGGAACTAAGGGGCCCGAACCATGAAAAACAGCTCCAGACCATTATTCCTCCACCAAACTTTACAGTTGGCACTATGCATTGGGGCAGGTAACGTTCTCCTGGCATCGGCCAAACCCAGATTCGTACGTTGGACTGCGTTTCCACTGCTCCAGAGTACAACGGAGGCAAACTTCACACCACTCCAGCCGACGCTTGGTATTGTGCATGGAGATCTTAGGCTTGTGTGCGGCTGCTCGGCCATGAAAGCCCATTTCATGAAGCTCCCAACGAACAGTTCTTGTGCTGATTTGCTTCCAGAGGAAGTTTGTGAACTCTGTACTGAGTGTTGCAACCGAAGACAGACAATGATAATGCGCTACAGCACTCGGCGGTTCCATTCTGTGAGCTCGTGTGGCCTACCACTTCGCGGCTGAGCCGTTGTTGCTCCTAGACGTTTCCACTTCACAATAACAGTACATACAGTTGACCAGGGCAGCTCTAGCAGGGCAGAAATTTGACGAACTGACTTGTTGGAAAGGTGGCATCCTATGACGGTGCCACGTTTGAAGTCACTGAGCTCTTCAGTAAGGCCATTCTACTGCCAATGTTTGTCTATGGAGATTGCATGGCTGTGTGTTCAATTTTATACACCTGTCAGCAACGTGTGCGGCTGAAATATCCAAATCCACTAACTTGAATGGGTGTCCACATACTTTTGCATATATAGTGTATATAGAGGAGAGAGGATTGTACCATTGTGGCGTCAGGGTGGAGGGCATCCTTTACCAGCACCTCCTCTACCTGCATCAGGGCTTCATCTGTCTTCCCATTCTCCAGGTAGAACTGGGCCAACTCCAGACTGATCTGAGAGGGGAGTATAGATCAGATCTACAGAATATAGATACAGTTGAAGTCGGAAGTTTACATCCACTTAGGTTTGAGTCATTAAAACTCGTTTTTCAACCACTCCACACATTTCTTGTTAACAAACTATAGTTTTGTCGAGTCGGTTAGGACATCTACTTTGTGCATGACACAAGTCATTTTTCCAACAATTGTTTACAGACAGATTATTTCACTTATAATTCACTGTATCACAATTTCAGTGGGTCAGAGGTTTACATACACTAAGTTGACTGTGCTTTTAAACAGCTTGGAAAATTCCAGAAAATTATGTAATGGCTTTAGAAGCTTCTGATAGGCTAATTGACATCATTTGAGTCAATTAGAGGTGTACCTTTGGATGTATTTCAAGGCCTACCTTCAAACTCAGTGCCTCTTTGCTTGACATCATGGGAAAATCAAAAGAAATCAGCCAAGACCTCAGACAAAAAATTGTAGACCTCCACAAGTCTGGTTCATCCTTGGGAGCAATTTCCAAACGCCTGAAGGTACCACGTTCATCTGTACAAAGAATAGTATGCAAGTATAAACACCATGGGACCACGCAACCGTCATACCACTCAGGAAGGAGACGCGTTCTGTCTCCTACAGATGAATGTACTTTGGTACAAAAAGTGCAAATCAATCCCAGAAAGACAGCAAAGGACCTTGTGAAGACGCCAGAGGAAACAGGTACAAAAGTATCTATATCCACAGTAAAACGAGTCCTATATCGACATAACCTGAAAGGCCGCTCAGCAAGGAAGAAGCCACTGCTCCAAAACCGCCATAAAAAAGCCAGACTACGGTTTGCAACTGCACATGGGGACAAAGATCGTACTTTTTGGAGAAATGTCCTCTGGTCTGATGAAACAAAAATAGAACTGTTTGGCCATAATGACCACCGTTATGTTTGGAGGAAAAAGGGGGAGGATTGCAAGCCGAAGAACACCATCCCAACCGTGAAGCACGGGGGTGGCAGCATCATGTTGTGGGGGTGCTTTGCTGCAGGAGGGACTGGTGCACTTCACAAAATAGATGGCATTATGAGGGAGGACAATGATGTGGATGTATTGATGTCTTGAGATGTTGCTTCAGTCAGGAAGTTAAAGCTTGGTCACAAATGGATCTTCCAAATGGACAATGACCCCAAGCATACTTCCAAAGTTGTTTCAAAATGGCTTAAGGACAACAAAGTCAAGGTATTGGAGTGGCCATCACAAAGCCCTGACCTCAGTCCTATAGAAAATGTGTGGGCAGAACTGAAAAAGTGTGTGCGAGCATGGAGGCCTACAAACCTGACTCAGTTACACCAGCTCTGTCAGGAGGAATGGGCCAGAATTCACCCAACTTATTGTGGGAAGCTTGTGGAAGGCTACCCGAAATGTTTGACCCAAGTTAAACAATTTAAAGGCAATGCTATCAAATACTAATTGAGTGTATGTAAACTTCTGACCCACTGGGAATGTGATGAAATAAATAAAAGGTGAAATAAATAAATTCTCTCTACTATTATTCTGACATTTCATATTCTTAAAATAAAGTGGTGATCCTAACTAACCAAAAACAGGGAATTTTTACTAGGATTAAATGTCAGGAATTGAGAAAAACTGAGTTTAAATGTATTTGGCTAAGGTGTATGAAAAACTTCAGACTTCAACTGTATATATACACACACACGCGCACACACACACACTCACACACACACACACACGCTAGATCAGTTCTCTAGTTACAGAGAAAATGACAAGACAAACTGCCCACACTCCTCACTTCCTGTCTGTCCTCCTGATGGCTACTATAGCCTGGTTGTAGTAATACTAACCTTGTTGTCCTCCTGATGGCTACTATAGCCTGGTTGTAGTAATACTAACCTTGTTGTCCTCCTGATGGCTACTATAGCCTGGTTGTAGTAATACTAACCTTGTTGTCCTCCTGATGGCTACTATAGCCTGGTTGTAGTAATACTAACCTTGTTGTCTGTCCTCCTGATGGCTACTATAGCCTGGTTGTAGTAATACTAACCTTGTTGTCTGTCCTCCTGATGGCTACTATAGCCTGGTTGTAGTAATACTAACCTTGTTGTCCTCCTGATGGCTACTATAGCCTGGTTGTAGTAATACTAACCTTGTTGTCCTCCTGATGGCTACTATAGCCTGGTTGTAGTAATACTAACCTTGTTGTCCTCCTGATGGCTACTATAGCCTGGTTGTAGTAATACTAACCTTGTTGTCCTCCTGATGGCTACTATAGCCTGGTTGTAGTAATACTAACCTTGTTGTCCTCCTGATGGCTACTATAGCCTGGTTGTAGTAATACTAACCTTGTCCTCCTGATGGCTACTATAGCCTGGTTGTAGTAATACTAACCTTGTCCTCCTGATGGCTACTATAGCCTGGTTGTAGTAATACTAACCTTGTTGTCCTCCTGATGGCTACTATAGCCTGGTTGTAGTAATACTAACCTTGTTGTCCTCCTGATGGCTACTATAGCCTGGTTGTAGTAATACTAACCTTGTTGTCCTCCTGATGGCTACTATAGCCTGGTTGTAGTAATACTAACCTTGTTGTCCTCCTGATGGCTACTATAGCCTGGTTGTAGTAATACTAACCTTGTTGTCCTCCTGATGGCTACTATAGCCTGGTTGTAGTAATACTAACCTTGTTGTCCTCCTGATGGCTACTATAGCCTGGTTGTAGTAATACTAACCTTGTCCTCCTGATGGCTACTATAGCCTGGTTGTAGTAATACTAACCTTGTCCTCCTGATGGCTACTATAGCCTGGTTGTAGTAATACTAACCTTGTTGTCCTCCTGATGGCTACTATAGCCTGGTTGTAGTAATACTAACCTTGTTGTCCTCCTGATGGCTACTATAGCCTGGTTGTAGTAATACTAACCTTGTTGTCCTCCTGATGGCTACTATAGCCTGGTTGTAGTAATACTAACCTTGTTGTCTGTCCTCCTGATGGCTACTATAGCCTGGTTGTAGTAATACTAACCTTGTTGTCCTCCTGATGGCTACTATAGCCTGGTTGTAGTAATACTAACCTTGTTGTCCTCCTGATGGCTACTATAGCCTGGTTGTAGTAATACTAACCTTGTCCTCCTGATGGCTACTATAGCCTGGTTGTAGTAATACTAACCTTGTCCTCCTGATGGCTACTATAGCCTGGTTGTAGTAATACTAACCTTGTTGTCCTCCTGATGGCTACTATAGCCTGGTTGTAGTAATACTAACCTTGTTGTCCTCCTGATGGCTACTATAGCCTGGTTGTAGTAATACTAACCTTGTTGTCTGTCCTCCCGATGGCTACTATAGCCTGGTTGTAGTAATTCTTGGTCCTGTCTACATGGGTCCTGCTACGGTAGTGTCTGGCCAGCTGACAACAGATGGAGCACAGCACGGTCCTCTCCTGCTCCAGCAGCTCTGGGCTCTCTGTCTGACAACGCTTCAGGACGCTCAGCTGGACGCTGTAGGCCTGGGAGAGACGGACACCGTGAAAGAAAGTCCTCCTCACATAGAACTTGTTACACTGTCACAAACTAGCTCCAGTCATTCTGAGAGATGCTACAGACAACATTAACACGAGTGGAAAATGACTGTATCAACATTGTTCTAAGACCTTCTCTAAGGTGTCCTGGACTGATCAGCGTAGTGAGCCCAGCTTCTCCATAGTAACCCTAACTCTGACCTTCTCCATAGTAACCCTAACTCTGACCTTCTCCATAGTAACCCTAACTCTGACCTTCTCCAGAGTAACCCTAACTCCGACCTTCTCCATAGTAACCCTAACTCTGACCTTCTCCATAGTAACTCTAACTATGACCTTCTCCATAGTAACCCTAACGCTGACCTTCTCCATAGTAACTCTAACCCTGACCTTCTCCAGAGTAACCCTAACTCTAACCCTGACCTTCTCCAGAGTAACTCTAACCCTGACCTTCTCCAGAGTAACTCTAACCCTGACCTTCTCCAGAGTAACCATAACTCTAACCCTGACCTTCTCCAGAGTAACTCTAACCCTGCCCTTCTCCAGAGTAACTCTAACCCTGATCTTCTCCAGAGTAACCATAACTCTAACCCTGACCTTCTCCAGAGTAACGCTAACCCTGACCTTCTCCAGAGTAACGCTAACCCTGACCTTCTCCAGAGTAACCATAACTCTAACCCTGACCTTCTCCAGAGTAACGCTAACCCTGACCTTCTCCAGAGTAACGCTAACCCTGACCTTCTCCAGAGTAACCATAACTCTAACCCTGACCTTCTCCAGAGTAACGCTAACCCTGACCTTCTCCAGAGTAACTCTAACCCTGCCCTTCTCCTGAGTAACTCTAACCCTGACCTTCTCCAGAGTAACCATAACTCTAACCCTGACCTTCTCCAGAGTAACTCTAACCCTGACCTTCTCCAGAGTAACTCTAACCCTGACCTTCTCCAGAGTAACCCTAACCCTGACCTTCTCCAGAGTAACCATAACTCTAAGCCTTACCTTCTCTAGTGTTTCCTGGACTGATCCCTGGTCAGCATAGTGTGCTCTGGCTAACAGCAGAAAGTACTGCACGTTGCTCATCAGGCTGGAGACGGTCAGTGTACCATCATCATAGTGCAGAGCGGTCATCAGAGTCCTCTGGGCCTTGCCATACTGACGCAGCTTCAGTAGCAGCTCTACCAGGTCCACCACCAGAGAGTCATGACCACCCAGCTTCACTGCACTCTCATAGTGACGGACAGCCTGCATGACCAATTGGGTTAGATATAAATACTCTCATAGTGACTGACAGCCTACAGGACAAATCAGGTTAGACATAAATACTCTCAGTGACTGATAGTCTGCAGGAACAACCAGGTTTCATATAAACACTCTCATAGTGACTGACCATAGGTTACCTTCACTTTCTTGGGCACAGGGACTGTCTAAATGACTACTCACATCGGTAGCCATGAAGTGCTTTGAAAGGCTGGTCATGGCTCACATCAACACCATCATCCCAGAAACCCTAGACCCACTTCAATTTGCATACCGCAACAACAGATCCACAGATGATGCAATCTCTACTGCACTCCACACTGCCCTTTCACACCTGGACAAAAGGAACATCTCTGTGAGAATACTGTTCATTGACTACAGCTCAGTGTTCAACACCATAGTGCCCTCAAAGCTCATCACTAAGCTAAGAACCCTGGGACTAAACACCTCCCTCTGCAACTGGGTACACCTCGATACACCTCGATGCCATTTTCATTGCAGAGGGAGGTGTTTAGTCCCAGGGTTCTTAGCTTAGTGATGAGCTTTGAGGGCACTATGGTGTTGAACGCTGAGCTGTAGTCAATGAACAGCATTCTCACATAGGTGTTCCTTTTGTCCAGGCGGGAAAGGGCAGTGTGGAGTGCAATAGAGATCATATCATCTGTGGATCTGTTGGGGCAGTATGGAAATTGGAGTGGGTCTAGGGTTTCTGGGATAATGGTGTTGATGTGAGCCATGACCAGTCTTTCAAAGCATTTCATGGCTACAGAAGTTAGTGCTATGGGTTGGTAGTCATTTAGACAGGTTACCTTAGTGTTCTTGCTCACAGGGACTATGGTGGTCTGCTTGAAACATGTTGGTATTACAGACTCAGACTGGGAGAGGTTGAAAATGTCAGTGAAGACACTTGCCAGTTGGTCAGTGTATGCTCGGCGTACACGTCCTGGTAATCCGTCTGGCCTTGCGGCTTTGTGAATGTTGACCTGTTTAAAGTTCTTACATCGGCTGCGGAGTGCGTTATCACACAGTCTTCCGGAACAGCTGGTGCTCTGATGCATGTTTCAGTGTTATTTGCCTCGAAGCGAGCATAGAAGTAGTTTAGCTCGTCTGGTAGACTTGTATCACTGGGCAGCTCTCGACTGTGCGTCCCTTTGTAGTCTGTAATGGTTTTCACGATAAACCAAGGTAAAATTCCTGACGGTTAGTAATACCGTTTCAAATTTTAATTATCATTAAAACCGTGTTTGATTACCACGGTTTCAAAAACTCACGGGAAATACTGTCCAGCATCAACCAAAGTTGCCAACAGTCTGACGCCGGCGCAGCTGCAACGTGGGGTTTGTTTTCTGTGAAAAGGTGGAAGGAAGTGACAGGAAGTGGCTCGGGAGAGTTTTTAACCTTCTAATAGGACCAAATCTGAAGTGTGGTCGTATTTTGGGTTTTACAAGAGTGCTGACGGAAACTTATTCGAAGATGGTCACCCTGTCTGCAGAACATACAACTAAAATAATTGCTGCGAAAGGGGGCAACACTTCAAATCTCTTGAGTCATCTTTGTGACCACCAACCACTACTTTATAGCTAATGCAAGGTAAGTTTAGTCAAGTGCAAGGTAACTTTTAGCTCAATGCATGATGTGAGGACTTGGGAATGGGGGAAAATGTCATGGTTTGTCTGTCTAACTTGCTAATAGCGTGTCATTAATGTAAACTGAAGCATCCAGTGTTACCTACTCTGGTAAAAACACTACACGTTGTTCTGCTGCTATATGCGTGGTGTGTCTGCAGACTCTATTCGCCCATTGCACACGATAACGTCATGTAGTTTAGTCACCCAACCAACATATTCTGTTCATTTAAAATCCGGAGTCGTCAACTTGGTTGTAAAAGTGTTCCAACAGGAGAAACGATATAGACCCTTATACAAGACTCCCCTGCAAGACTCCCCTGCAAGACTCCCCTGCAAGACTCCCCTGCAAGACTCCCCTACAAGACTCCTTTACAAGACTCCCCTACAAGACTCCTTTACAAGGCTCCTGTATTTATGTCAATTGTTGGGCTCATTGCAAGTACTATCACTGTCTTCTTAAGACTCATTTGTATTTATTTAAATTGTGCATGGGGTCATTGCATACACTCAAATGCAACACAGAAGATGGACTGTGTGTGTGTGTGTGTGTGTGTGTGTGTGTGTGTGTGTGTGTGTGAATAATAATAATAATAATAATTATAACATTAAACATTTTCTATTCTCTTGTTTACACAGTGGGCGTGCAGCAGGCAAACCCAGTGATGCTACTGGTCCCTCCTCGTCTACAGTTGTGACACAGACACTCCAGGAAGCGTTTAAAAGGCAGGCTGCTTATTCATCCACATCAAAACATGCTCAAGACCTCACCGCAGCCCTTTCATATTACACTGCAAAGGACATGATGCCATTTCATATTGTTGAGAGGCCTGTCTTTCTGAGGCTGATGAAGGTTGCCGTGCCTCACTACAAAGTGACATCACAAACATTATTTTCCAAGACTGAAATCCCAAACCTGTACAACCAGGTTAATGTTGGAAAAAGTTTAGCTCAAAGGCACATGGTTTCTGCAACTACTGACCTCTGGACCAGTGAAAGCTGGGGGTGCTCAACCCTCCATCAGCTTCACTATCCATTACCTCACCCCAGACTGGCAACTGGAATCAAACTGCCTGGAAACACAGTTCTTCCCAGAAGATCACTTGGCTCACAACAGTGTTTTTGGAGAATATGCTGGAAGAGTGGGTGATTAACAAGACCTGGTCTGCATAACCACAGACAACGCAACAAACATGATCAAGGCTTTTGAAGAGTTCCCAGATCTGTGGCTTTGGGTGCTTTGGCCATCATTTGAACCCGGCCAACTCAAAGGTTCTGAAAATTCAGAGAGTTGACACAGCAGTCAAGGCCTGCCGTCATCTGGTCCAAGGCTTCTCACGGACCTGGAGGAGAAGGAGAGAACTGAGAGAAAAGCAAGCTGCCCTCAACATGCCACAGAAGGCTCTGATCCATGATGTGGTGACCCGATGGGGGATCTACACACAAGATGCTGTGAGCGTTTCCTCAGCCAACAGCAACCAGTCTGTGCGACACTGGCTGGAGAAAGAGGAACATGGCATCTGATGACCCAAAGATGCCGACATAAGTGTCATGGAACAACTGTGCCAGATTCTTGAACCTCTGAGGGAAGTGCATCTGTAAACTTGCTCAGAGACACGAGTGACACTGTCAGCCATCAAGCCTGTCCTGGACCACGGCACCCGTGATGTTCTGGTGGAAAAAGATATGGAGCCATCCCTGACCAAGGAGATGAAAAGGGTAATGAGAGAAGACCTTAACAACAGATACACAGTGGAACCAAACTAAGAGAAACTTCAGTCCTGGAGGCCCTGTTGTCATCATGGACGACACAGCCCCAAGATGGAGGGCACAGCCCCAAGATGGACGACACAGCCCCAAGATGGACGGCACAGCCCCAAGATGGACGGCACAGCCCCAAGATGGACGGCACAGCCCCAAGATGGACGGCACAGCCCCAAGATGGACGGCACAGCCCCAAGATGGACGGCACAGCCCCAAGATGGACGGCACAGCCCCAAGATGGATGACACAGCCCCAAGGAACTCTTTGCTGATGAGATCTATGGTGGAAGCCAATCAGGTTACATATAAACACTCATAGTGACTGACAACCTGCAGGACCAATCAGGTTAGTGACATAAACACTCAGTGACTGATAGCCTGCAGGACCAATCAGGTTAGTGACATAAACACTCAGTGACTGACAACCTGCAGGACCAATCAGGTTAGTGACATAAACACTCAGTGACTGATAGCCTGCAGGACCAATCAGGAAAAAAAAGAGTGAGGGAGGGAACAGTATGAGAACATTCCTTAGTAAAATGGCAAACAAAAACAGCTTTCACTCTTGAGAAATAGTCGAAAATGGCGAAGAATGTCCTGTGTGAGCACTGAGCAGTATTGGTGCTTGAATCTTTGCCGCAGCCTTTCCCGTCTACAATACCTGGTTGTACTGATGGGTCTTCACATAGGCTCGGCCCATCTTTCTCGACAGGGTGGCATCCCGAACCGTCCCTCTCGTTGCCTCTCGATACACCTCGATAGCTCTCTCTGGCTGCAGAATAGAAATGTGATATTTGATATACCTGTCTGTGTCAATGCATTTGCAAAGCCCTAATAATTTGGTATAGACAGTCAATAATATGCAGACCACAAGGAACCACTGGTGTGACAGTTAAAACATATGCCATTTAATACCCTATTTAATCCACTTACAGTCATGGTGCATATTAGTATTGATTTTTACATATGGCTGGGCCCAGAAATCAAACCCACTATCCTGGCATTGGACCAAGCTTCATGCTCTACCTACTGAGTTAAAGGACCAAGCTTTATGCTCTACCTACTGAGTTAAAGGACCAAGCTTCATGCTCTACCTACTGAGTTAAAGGACCAAGCTTCATGCTCTACCTACTGAGTTACAGAGGACCAAGCTTCATGCTCTACCTACTGAGTTAAAGGACCAAGCTTCATGCTCTACCTACTGAGTTAAAGGACCAAGCTTCATGTTCTACCTACTGAGCTACAGAGGACCAAGCTTCATGCTCTACCTACTGAGTTACAGAGGACCAAGCTTCATGCTCTACCTACTGAGTTACAGAGGACCAAGCTTCATGCTCTACCTACTGAGTTAAAGGACCAAGCTTCATGCTCTACCTACTGAGTTACAGATTACCAAGCTTCATGCTCTACCTACTGAGCTACAGAGGACCAAGCTTCATGCTCTACCTACTGAGCTACAGAGGACCAAGCTTCATGCTCTACCTACTGAGCTACAGAGGACCAAGCTTCATGCTCTACCTACTGAGTTAAAGGACCAAGCTTCATGCTCTACCTACTGAGTTAAAGAGGACCAAGCTTCATGCTCTACCTACTGAGTTACAGAGGACCGAGCTTCATGCTCTACCTACTGAGTTAAAGGACCAAGCTTCATGCTCTACCTACTGAGTTAAAGCACCAAGCTTCATGCTCTACCTACTGAGCTACAGAGGACCAAGCTTCATGCTCTACCTACTGGGCTACAGAGGACCAAGCTTCATGCTCTACCTACTGAGCTATAGAGGACCAATCTTCATGCTCTACCTACTGAGCTACAGAGGACCCAGCTTCATGCTCTACCTACTGGGCTACAGAGGACCAAGCTTCATGCTCTACCTACTGAGCTACAGAGGACCAGCTTCATGCTCTAACCTACTGAGCTATAGAGGACCAAGCTTCATGCTCTACCTACTGAGTTAAAGCACCAAGCTTCATGCTCTACCTACTGAGCTATAGAGGACCAAGCTTCATGCTCTACCTACTGAGCTACAGAGGACCAAGCTTCATGCTCTACCTACTGGGCTACAGAGGACCAAGCTTCATGCTCTACCTACTGAGCTACAGAGGACCAAGCTTCATGCTCTACCTACTGGGCTACAGAGGACCAAGCTTCATGCTCTACCTACTGAGCTACAGAGGACCAAGCTTCATGCTCTACCTACTGAGCTATAGAGGACCAAGCTTCATGCTCTAACCTACTGAGTTAAAGCACCAAGCTTCATGCTCTACCTACTGAGTTACAGAGGACCGAGCTTCATGCTCTAACCTACTGAGCTATAGAGGACCAAGCTTCATGCTCTACCTACTGAGTTACAGAGGACCGAGCTTCATGCTCTACCTACTGAGCTATAGAGGACCAAGCTTCATGCTCTACCTACTGAGCTATTGAGGACCAAGCTTCATGCTCTACCTACTGAGCTACAGAGGACCAAGCTTCATGCTCTACCTACTGAGCTATAGAGGACCAAGCTTCATGCTCTACCTACTGAGTTACAGAGGACCAAGCTTCATGCTCTACCTACTGAGTTAAAGCACCAAGCTTCATGCTCTACCTACTGAGCTACAGAGGACCAAGCTTCATGCTCTACCTACTGAGTTACAGAGGACCAAGCTTCATGCTCTACCTACTGGGCTACAGAGGACCAAGCTTCATGCTCTACCTACTGAGCTATAGAGGACCATGCTTCATGCTCTACCCTACTGAGCTATAGAGGACCAAGCTTCATGCACTACCTACTGAGCTATAGAGGACCAAGCTTCATGCTCTACCTACTGAATTACAGAGGACCAAGCTTCATGCTCTACCTACTGAGCTATAGAGGACCAAGCTTCATGCTCTACCTACTGAGCTATAGAGGACCAAGCTTCATGCTCTACCTACTGAGCTACAGAGGACCAAGCTTCATGCTCTACCTACTGGGTTACAGAGGACCAAGCTTCATGCTCTACCTACTGAGCTATAGAGGACCAAGCTTCATGCTCTACCTACTGAGCTATAGAGGACCAAGCTTCATGCTCTACCTACTGAGTTACAGAGGAGAAGCTCTCGTTATACCTCTTGTATATTGATGTAGGCGTCCCCCAGAAGGATAGAGGACTGAGGCCCGGGTAGTTCATCTCTGATCTCCCTATAGCAGGCTATGTACAGCTTCTTGTCTTTGCGTCTCTGCAGGTATATGAGGGCCATCTTCTCCTTGGCCGCTGTGTAGTGTGTCTGAAGAGAACAAGAAGAAAAGGAAGATGTACTCTATCGTCCATTAACTTAAGAAAGAACGGAACAGTGTCTTCACAACCTGGTCCGGTGTGATGCCTCTGAGGACGCTGAGGGCTGTGTCCAGGTCATCTTTAGCCAAGGCCATGTCCACGTTAGCTATTGTCACACAGATCTCCTCTGGGGTACCAGCGAACTCAACGATAGCGTCCTGCAGCACCATGGTGGACTCATGCTGGCAGAAGAGGAGGAGGGATGGAAGGGGTTTATAGACACACACACACACACTACACTGTCTACCTGGCACCAGCTCTGCTAGTAAGCTTGAAGATGAGAAGACTGGCTCACAGCAACGAAAGTGTTACAGGATTGCATGAGGTCCGAAATGCACTTCCACAAACTAACCAAAACTGAACATGTGGCTAGAGGATTGGACTCTATAGCCACAGTCATCAATATAGGTAGAAGTGGAAGGAAGTAATCATCTACCATAAGCAAAGTAGTAATCAATCAACCAATCAATCAATCAATCAATCAATCAATCAATCAACCAATCAATCAACCAACCAATCAACCAATCAGTCAATCAACCAATCAATCAACCAATCAGTCAATCAACCAATCAATCAACCAATCGGTCAATCAATCAATCAATCAATCAATCAATCAACCAACCAATCGGTCAATCAACCAATCAATCAACCAATCGGTCAATCAACCAATCAATCAATCAACCAATCAGTCAATCAACCAATCAATAAATCAACCAATCAATCAATCAACCAATCAACCAATCAATCAATCAATCAATAAATCAGTCAATCAATCAATCAGTCAATCAATCAATCAATCAACCAATCAATCAATCAATCAATCAATCAACCAATCAACCAATCAATCAATCAATAAATCAGTCAATCAATCAATCAGCCAATCAATCAATCAATCAATCAATCAATCAAAGTAGAAACGTAGTGTACCGTTTCCTCCGTGTAGTCTCAGTGCCTCAGCCAGCTCCAAGAAGACAGACACACGTTCAGTGTTGCTGACGTGGGCCTCTCTCCCTCTCCCTGCTTGGATCCCCATCGCCACCTTCAGGGACTTAATAGCCTCCTCTAGCTTCCCAACACCCCGCAATGCACGAGCTTTCAGTAGGTGGTACTGGGGGAGATCTAGCACCTAGGGAGGGGTGGAGAGAGGTGGAGGGGGTGGAGAGAGGGGGGGAGGGAGGGGTGGAGAGAGGGGGAGGGATGGAGAGAGGGGGAGGTGGAGGGATGGAGAGAGGGGGAGAGAGAGAGAGAGGGAGGGATGGAGAGAGGGATGGAGAGAGGGGGAGGGATGGAGAGAGGGAGAGGGAGAAAGCGAGAGGGGGAGGGATGGAGAGAGGGGGAGAGATGGAGAGAGGGAGAGAAGGGATGGAGAGAGGTAGGGATGGAGAGAGAGGGGGAGGGATGGAGAGAGGGAGAGGGGAGGGATGAGAGAGGGAGAGATGGAAGGAGAGAGGGATGGAGAGGGAGAGAGGGAAAGCGAGGGGGAGGATGGAGAGAGGGGGAGGGATGAGAGGGGGAGAGATGGAGAGAGGAGAGAGGGATGAGAAGGGAGAGGGAGAAAGCGAGAGGGGGAGATGAGGGTGAGAAAGAGAGAGGGGTGATGGCAAGAGGAGAAAGGGAAAAGAGAGAGGTGGGGATATAGAGAGAAAGAGAGAGGGGAGTGGAAGAGGAGAGAGGGAGAAGAGAGAGGATGGAAAGAGGGAGAAGGGAAGAGAGAGGTGAGGGATGGCAAGAGAAAAGGGGGGATGGAGAGGGAGGGATGGAAAGGGGAGGAAGAGAGAGGGGAGGGGTGATGCTGGATACACTAAATTCGGAAGGTACCCTTTATGTAACACAATCAATCCCCCTACAGTGAAAGAACCCATCTATTAAACCTGGAAGGTGTGGCTGACTCCAGTCTGGTCTCTACACTAGTTTACCTGGAAGGTGTGGCTGACTCCAGTCTGATCTCTACACTAGTTTACCTGGAAGGTGTGGCTGACTCCAGTCTGGTCTCTACACTAGTTTACCTGGAAGGTGTGGCTGACTCCAGTCTGGTCTCTACACTAGTTTACCTGGAAGGTGTGGCTGACTCCAGTCTGGTCTCTACACTAGTTTACCTGGAAGGTGTGGCTGACTCCAGTCTGGTCTCTACACTAGTTTACTGGAAGGTGTGGCTGACCTCCAGTCTGGTCTCTACACTAGTTTACCTGGAAGGTGTGGCTGACTCCGGTCTCCAGAGACTGAAAGCAGAGGTTGTAGTCTCCCCTCATGGAGCTGTATCTGGCCTGCAGCAGGTGGACCTCAGCGATGGTCGGGTTCTCTCTCCAGACAGAAATCCAGGAACTGCTGAGCGGACTGGCTGTCACCTGAGAGGAGACATAAACCGAGACGGTAATATTGTATATAATAAAGTAAGTAAACCTTGTCCTAGCCAGAACGGCTCATAGGAGCAGGAGGCATCTATCTGTTGCAGGGCCTTACCCCCATCAATTTATATTGGTAGTTTATCATTCATCTCTGCTCATCAACTTGTGATTCATAATTCAGGTTGCCTTATCGCTTGTCCATCATGTTGGTGTCACCTGAGAGGAAACTAGACATGGGCTGGGTGATAGACGCCTACGTTAGGTCTCCTAACCTGCCACGTCGCTCCTAACCTGCCACGTCGACTCTCCTAACCTGCCACGTCGCCTCTCCTAACCTGCCACGTCGCCTCTCCTAACCTGCCACGTCGCCTCTCCTAACCTGCCACTTCGCCTCTCCTAACCTGCCACGTCGCCTCTCCTAACCTGCCCACGTCGCTCTCCTAACCTGCCACGTCGCTTCTCCTAACCTGCCACGTTGCTTCTCCTACCGGCCACGTAGTTTCTCCTAACCTGCCACGTTAGTTCTCCTAATAACCTGCCACGTTAGTTCTCCTAACCTGCCACGGTAGTTCTCCTAACCTGCCACGTTAATTCTCCTAACCTGCCACGTTAATTCTCCTAACCTGCCACGTCATTCTCCCTAACCTGCCACGTTAATTCTCCTACCTGCCATGTTAATTCTCCTAACCTGCCACGTTAATTCTCCTAACCGTGCCCACGTTAATTCTCCCTAACCTGCCACGTTAATTCTCCCTAACCTGCCACGTTAATTTCTCCCTAACCTGCCTCTAAAAATGCTACAAAGGAAGCAGGAAGCAGGAAGCAGCCATGCAAAACGTCTAGATTCGTAAACCAATCTGTTAGGTTTTGATCCTCCCACCTGTTTTCGCAAACGCCCCACTTTCAGACACACTACAGGTAGGCAGTTACCATGACTCCTTTCAGACACACTACACAGCCTTTGTCGATAAGAGTTGCTCATCTCCTGCATCCTCTCTCCTCCGTCCTCTTTCGCCTACTTTTGAAAAAGGTTGAAGGTAATTGAGGAGAGGCGCGAGGAGAGGGAAGCGTGGATGAAAATGCACTTGTATAAAATGAGATCCTTCCTTATCCACTCATCAACCATTAGGCTAATGACGTTACAGGGGTGGATGCCAAAACACATGACGTTTACAGGGGTGGATGCCAAAACACATGACGTTACAGGGGTGGATGCCAAAACACATGACGTTTACAGAGGTGGATGCCAAAACACATGACGTTTACAGAGGTGGATGCCAAAACACATGACGTTTACGGGGGTGGAACCCAAAACACATGTAAAAAAGTGATAAAACAAATGAAGTTAAGACATTTTATAGGTAAAATGATACGTAGCATATTGTTTTTGAATGTATTCATGGTTTCTTCTCCTCCAATTATACAACAGCTGATTCAAAAGGAGTGTGGCAGATATCAAAATTCTTGCTGGTAAAAATTTACTTGTGCTTCCTCGCCAATGAGGGCTATCGAGGACAGGGGGACCATCTTCCGTTTGACTACTAACAAAATGACACACTCCTCGACCACTGGGACCACTTATCGGTTCCTGGGTCACGAGGGAGGACGGAAAACGCAGATACCCATACAGACCCATACAGACCCATACAGACCCATACAGACCCATACTGACCCACACTGACCCACACTGACCCACACTGACCCACACTGACCCACACTGACCCCACAAGACCCATACAGACCCACACTGACCCACACTGACCCACACTGACCCAGTACAGACCCATACAGACCCACACTGACCCACACTGACCCACACTGACCCACACTGACCCACACTGACCCACACTGACCCTTACAGACCCATACAGACCCATACAGACCCATACTGACCCATACTGACCCATACAGACCCATACAGACCCATACTGACCCATACTGACCCATACTGACCTGAAAGGAACATGATATGGGCCATGTGGTAAGCTCCAAGCAGCAGTCCGGGGGCCATCTGGACCACAGGCTGCAGGACCATTCCACAGTGACTCAGGCCAAAGGGGACGGGCTGACCTGCCGTCAGGGGCTTCTCCTGGGAGGGAGGGGAATGGAGGCATGGCTCGTTAGAAACACTGCTAAAGGAAACTTTCCCTCCTGCATGGAAACACTATAAATCAAATAATTTTATTGTCCCCCC
>NC_042962.1:1378508-1445477 GCF_901001165.1 Salmo trutta
CCTGGTTGTAGTAATACTAACCTTGTCCTCCTGATGGCTACTATAGCCTGGTTGTAGTAATACTAACCTTGTCCTCCTGATGGCTACTATAGCCTGGTTGTAGTAATACTAACCTTGTTGTCCTCCTGATGGCTACTATAGCCTGGTTGTAGTAATACTAACCTTGTTGTCCTCCTGATGGCTACTATAGCCTGGTTGTAGTAATACTAACCTTGTTGTCCTCCTGATGGCTACTATAGCCTGGTTGTAGTAATACTAACCTTGTTGTTGTCCTCCTGATGGCTACTATAGCCTGGTTGTAGTAATACTAACCTTGTTGTCCTCCTGATGGCTACTATAGCCTGGTTGTAGTAATACTAACCTTGTTGTCCTCCTGATGGCTACTATAGCCTGGTTGTAGTAATACTAACCTTGTCCTCCTGATGGCTACTATAGCCTGGTTGTAGTAATACTAACCTTGTCCTCCTGATGGCTACTATAGCCTGGTTGTAGTAATACTAACCTTGTTGTCCTCCTGATGGCTACTATAGCCTGGTTGTAGTAATACTAACCTTGTTGTCCTCCTGATGGCTACTATAGCCTGGTTGTAGTAATACTAACCTTGTTGTCTGTCCTCCCGATGGCTACTATAGCCTGGTTGTAGTAATTCTTGGTCCTGTCTACATGGGTCCTGCTACGGTAGTGTCTGGCCAGCTGACAACAGATGGAGCACAGCACGGTCCTCTCCTGCTCCAGCAGCTCTGGGCTCTCTGTCTGACAACGCTTCAGGACGCTCAGCTGGACGCTGTAGGCCTGGGAGAGACGGACACCGTGAAAGAAAGTCCTCCTCACATAGAACTTGTTACACTGTCACAAACTAGCTCCAGTCATTCTGAGAGATGCTACAGACAACATTAACACGAGTGGAAAATGACTGTATCAACATTGTTCTAAGACCTTCTCTAAGGTGTCCTGGACTGATCAGCGTAGTGAGCCCAGCTTCTCCATAGTAACCCTAACTCTGACCTTCTCCATAGTAACCCTAACTCTGACCTTCTCCATAGTAACCCTAACTCTGACCTTCTCCAGAGTAACCCTAACTCCGACCTTCTCCATAGTAACCCTAACTCTGACCTTCTCCATAGTAACTCTAACTATGACCTTCTCCATAGTAACCCTAACGCTGACCTTCTCCATAGTAACTCTAACCCTGACCTTCTCCAGAGTAACCCTAACTCTAACCCTGACCTTCTCCAGAGTAACTCTAACCCTGACCTTCTCCAGAGTAACTCTAACCCTGACCTTCTCCAGAGTAACCATAACTCTAACCCTGACCTTCTCCAGAGTAACTCTAACCCTGCCCTTCTCCAGAGTAACTCTAACCCTGATCTTCTCCAGAGTAACCATAACTCTAACCCTGACCTTCTCCAGAGTAACGCTAACCCTGACCTTCTCCAGAGTAACGCTAACCCTGACCTTCTCCAGAGTAACCATAACTCTAACCCTGACCTTCTCCAGAGTAACGCTAACCCTGACCTTCTCCAGAGTAACGCTAACCCTGACCTTCTCCAGAGTAACCATAACTCTAACCCTGACCTTCTCCAGAGTAACGCTAACCCTGACCTTCTCCAGAGTAACTCTAACCCTGCCCTTCTCCTGAGTAACTCTAACCCTGACCTTCTCCAGAGTAACCATAACTCTAACCCTGACCTTCTCCAGAGTAACTCTAACCCTGACCTTCTCCAGAGTAACTCTAACCCTGACCTTCTCCAGAGTAACCCTAACCCTGACCTTCTCCAGAGTAACCATAACTCTAAGCCTTACCTTCTCTAGTGTTTCCTGGACTGATCCCTGGTCAGCATAGTGTGCTCTGGCTAACAGCAGAAAGTACTGCACGTTGCTCATCAGGCTGGAGACGGTCAGTGTACCATCATCATAGTGCAGAGCGGTCATCAGAGTCCTCTGGGCCTTGCCATACTGACGCAGCTTCAGTAGCAGCTCTACCAGGTCCACCACCAGAGAGTCATGACCACCCAGCTTCACTGCACTCTCATAGTGACGGACAGCCTGCATGACCAATTGGGTTAGATATAAATACTCTCATAGTGACTGACAGCCTACAGGACAAATCAGGTTAGACATAAATACTCTCAGTGACTGATAGTCTGCAGGAACAACCAGGTTTCATATAAACACTCTCATAGTGACTGACCATAGGTTACCTTCACTTTCTTGGGCACAGGGACTGTCTAAATGACTACTCACATCGGTAGCCATGAAGTGCTTGAAAGGCTGGTCATGGCTCACATCAACACCATCATCCCAGAAACCCTAGACCCACTTCAATTTGCATACCGCAACAACAGATCCACAGATGATGCAATCTCTACTGCACTCCACACTGCCCTTTCACACCTGGACAAAAGGAAACATCTCTGTGAGAATACTGTTCATTGACTACAGCTCAGTGTTCAACACCATAGTGCCCTCAAAGCTCATCACTAAGCTAAGAACCCTGGGACTAAACACCTCCCTCTGCAACTGGGTACACCTCGATACACCTCGATGCCATTTTCATTGCAGAGGGAGGTGTTTAGTCCCAGGGTTCTTAGCTTAGTGATGAGCTTTGAGGGCACTATGGTGTTGAACGCTGAGCTGTAGTCAATGAACAGCATTCTCACATAGGTGTTCCTTTTGTCCAGGCGGGAAAGGGCAGTGTGGAGTGCAATAGAGATCATATCATCTGTGGATCTGTTGGGGCAGTATGGAAATTGGAGTGGGTCTAGGGTTTCTGGGATAATGGTGTTGATGTGAGCCATGACCAGTCTTTCAAAGCATTTCATGGCTACAGAAGTTAGTGCTATGGGTTGGTAGTCATTTAGACAGGTTACCTTAGTGTTCTTGCTCACAGGGACTATGGTGGTCTGCTTGAAACATGTTGGTATTACAGACTCAGACTGGGAGAGGTTGAAAATGTCAGTGAAGACACTTGCCAGTTGGTCAGTGTATGCTCGGCGTACACGTCCTGGTAATCCGTCTGGCCTTGCGGCTTTGTGAATGTTGACCTGTTTAAAGTTCTTACATCGGCTGCGGAGTGCGTTATCACACAGTCTTCCGGAACAGCTGGTGCTCTGATGCATGTTTCAGTGTTATTTGCCTCGAAGCGAGCATAGAAGTAGTTTAGCTCGTCTGGTAGACTTGTATCACTGGGCAGCTCTCGACTGTGCGTCCCTTTGTAGTCTGTAATGGTTTTCACGATAACCAAGGTAAAATTCCTGACGGTTAGTAATACCGTTTCAAATTTTAATTATCATTAAAACCGTGTTTGATTACCACGGTTTCAAAACTCACGGGAAATACTGTCCAGCATCAACCAAAGTTGCCAACAGTCTGACGCCGGCGCAGCTGCAACGTGGGGTTTGTTTTCTGTGAAAAGGTGGAAGGAAGTGACAGGAAGTGGCTCGGGAGAGTTTTTAACCTTCTAATAGGACCAAATCTGAAGTGTGGTCGTATTTTGGGTTTTACAAGAGTGCTGACGGAAACTTATTCGAAGATGGTCACCCTGTCTGCAGAACATACAACTAAAATAATTGCTGCGAAAGGGGGCAACACTTCAAATCTCTTGAGTCATCTTTGTGACCACCAACCACTACTTTATAGCTAATGCAAGGTAAGTTTAGTCAAGTGCAAGGTAACTTTTAGCTCAATGCATGATGTGAGGACTTGGGAATGGGGGAAAATGTCATGGTTTGTCTGTCTAACTTGCTAATAGCGTGTCATTAATGTAAACTGAAGCATCCAGTGTTACCTACTCTGGTAAAAACACTACACGTTGTTCTGCTGCTATATGCGTGGTGTGTCTGCAGACTCTATTCGCCCATTGCACACGATAACGTCATGTAGTTTAGTCACCCAACCAACATATTCTGTTCATTTAAAATCCGGAGTCGTCAACTTGGTTGTAAAAGTGTTCCAACAGGAGAAACGATATAGACCCTTATACAAGACTCCCCTGCAAGACTCCCCTGCAAGACTCCCCTGCAAGACTCCCCTGCAAGACTCCCCTACAAGACTCCTTTACAAGACTCCCCTACAAGACTCCTTTACAAGGCTCCTGTATTTATGTCAATTGTTGGGCTCATTGCAAGTACTATCACTGTCTTCTTAAGACTCATTTGTATTTATTTAAATTGTGCATGGGGTCATTGCATACACTCAAATGCAACACAGAAGATGGACTGTGTGTGTGTGTGTGTGTGTGTGTGTGTGTGTGTGTGTGTGTGTGAATAATAATAATAATAATAATTATAACATTAAACATTTTCTATTCTCTTGTTTACACAGTGGGCGTGCAGCAGGCAAACCCAGTGATGCTACTGGTCCCTCCTCGTCTACAGTTGTGACACAGACACTCCAGGAAGCGTTTAAAAGGCAGGCTGCTTATGCATCCACATCAAAAAATGCTCAAGACCTCACTGCAGGCCTTTCATATTACATTGCAAAGGACATGATGCCATTTCATATCGTTGAGAGGCCTGGCTTTCTGAGGTTGATGAAGGTTGCCGTGCCTCGCTACAAAGTGACATCACAAATATTATTTTCCAAGACTGAAATCCCAAACCTGTACAACCAGGTTAATGTTAGAAAAAGTTTGGCTCAAAGGAACATGGTTTGCTGCAACTACTGACCTCTGGACCAGTGAAAGCTGGGGGTGCTCAACCCTCCATCAGCTTCACTATCCATTACCTCACCCCAGACTGGCAACTGGAATCAAACTGCCTGGAAACACAGTTCTTCCCAGAAGATCACTTGGCTCACAACAGTGTTTTTGGAGAATATGCTGGAAGAGTGGGTGATTAACAAGACCTGGTCTGCATAACCACAGACAACGCAACAAACATGATCAAGGCTTTTGAAGAGTTCCCAGATCTGTGGCTTTGGGTGCTTTGGCCATCATTTGAACCCGGCCAACTCAAAGGTTCTGAAAATTCAGAGAGTTGACACAGCAGTCAAGGCCTGCCGTCATCTGGTCCAAGGCTTCTCACGGACCTGGAGGAGAAGGAGAGAACTGAGAGAAAAGCAAGCTGCCCTCAACATGCCACAGAAGGCTCTGATCCATGATGTGGTGACCCGATGGGGGATCTACACACAAGATGCTGTGAGCGTTTCCTCAGCCAACAGCAACCAGTCTGTGCGACACTGGCTGGAGAAAGAGGAACATGGCATCTGATGACCCAAAGATGCCGACATAAGTGTCATGGAACAACTGTGCCAGATTCTTGAACCTCTGAGGGAAGTGCATCTGTAAACTTGCTCAGAGACACGAGTGACACTGTCAGCCATCAAGCCTGTCCTGGACCACGGCACCCGTGATGTTCTGGTGGAAAAAGATATGGAGCCATCCCTGACCAAGGAGATGAAAAGGGTAATGAGAGAAGACCTTAACAACAGATACACAGTGGAACCAAACTAAGAGAAACTTCAGTCCTGGAGGCCCTGTTGTCATCATGGACGACACAGCCCCAAGATGGAGGGCACAGCCCCAAGATGGACGACACAGCCCCAAGATGGACGGCACAGCCCCAAGATGGACGGCACAGCCCCAAGATGGACGGCACAGCCCCAAGATGGACGGCACAGCCCCAAGATGGACGGCACAGCCCCAAGATGGACGGCACAGCCCCAAGATGGATGACACAGCCCCAAGGAACTCTTTGCTGATGAGATCTATGGTGGAAGCCAATCAGGTTACATATAAACACTCATAGTGACTGACAACCTGCAGGACCAATCAGGTTAGTGACATAAACACTCAGTGACTGATAGCCTGCAGGACCAATCAGGTTAGTGACATAAACACTCAGTGACTGACAACCTGCAGGACCAATCAGGTTAGTGACATAAACACTCAGTGACTGATAGCCTGCAGGACCAATCAGGAAAAAAAAGAGTGAGGGAGGGAACAGTATGAGAACATTCCTTAGTAAAATGGCAAACAAAAACAGCTTTCACTCTTGAGAAATAGTCGAAAATGGCGAAGAATGTCCTGTGTGAGCACTGAGCAGTATTGGTGCTTGAATCTTTGCCGCAGCCTTTCCCGTCTACAATACCTGGTTGTACTGATGGGTCTTCACATAGGCTCGGCCCATCTTTCTCGACAGGGTGGCATCCCGAACCGTCCCTCTCGTTGCCTCTCGATACACCTCGATAGCTCTCTCTGGCTGCAGAATAGAAATGTGATATTTGATATACCTGTCTGTGTCAATGCATTTGCAAAGCCCTAATAATTTGGTATAGACAGTCAATAATATGCAGACCACAAGGAACCACTGGTGTGACAGTTAAAACATATGCCATTTAATACCCTATTTAATCCACTTACAGTCATGGTGCATATTAGTATTGATTTTTACATATGGCTGGGCCCAGAAATCAAACCCACTATCCTGGCATTGGACCAAGCTTCATGCTCTACCTACTGAGTTAAAGGACCAAGCTTTATGCTCTACCTACTGAGTTAAAGGACCAAGCTTCATGCTCTACCTACTGAGTTAAAGGACCAAGCTTCATGCTCTACCTACTGAGTTACAGAGGACCAAGCTTCATGCTCTACCTACTGAGTTAAAGGACCAAGCTTCATGCTCTACCTACTGAGTTAAAGGACCAAGCTTCATGTTCTACCTACTGAGCTACAGAGGACCAAGCTTCATGCTCTACCTACTGAGTTACAGAGGACCAAGCTTCATGCTCTACCTACTGAGTTACAGAGGACCAAGCTTCATGCTCTACCTACTGAGTTAAAGGACCAAGCTTCATGCTCTACCTACTGATTACAGATTACCAAGCTTCATGCTCTACCTACTGAGCTACAGAGGACCAAGCTTCATGCTCTACCTACTGAGCTACAGAGGACCAAGCTTCATGCTCTACCTACTGAGCTACAGAGGACCAAGCTTCATGCTCTACCTACTGAGTTAAAGGACCAAGCTTCATGCTCTACCTACTGAGTTAAAGAGGACCAAGCTTCATGCTCTACCTACTGAGTTACAGAGGACCGAGCTTCATGCTCTACCTACTGAGTTAAAGGACCAAGCTTCATGCTCTACCTACTGAGTTAAAGCACCAAGCTTCATGCTCTACCTACTGAGCTACAGAGGACCAAGCTTCATGCTCTACCTACTGGGCTACAGAGGACCAAGCTTCATGCTCTACCTACTGAGCTATAGAGGACCAAGCTTCATGCTCTACCTACTGAGCTACAGAGGACCAAGCTTCATGCTCTACCTACTGGGCTACAGAGGACCAAGCTTCATGCTCTACCTACTGAGCTACAGAGGACCAAGCTTCATGCTCTACCTACTGAGCTATAGAGGACCAAGCTTCATGCTCTACCTACTGAGTTAAAGCACCAAGCTTCATGCTCTACCTACTGAGCTATAGAGGACCAAGCTTCATGCTCTACCTACTGAGCTACAGAGGACCAAGCTTCATGCTCTACCTACTGGGCTACAGAGGACCAAGCTTCATGCTCTACCTACTGAGCTACAGAGGACCAAGCTTCATGCTCTACCTACTGGGCTACAGAGGACCAAGCTTCATGCTCTACCTACTGAGCTACAGAGGACCAAGCTTCATGCTCTACCTACTGAGCTATAGAGGACCAAGCTTCATGCTCTACCTACTGAGTTAAAGCACCAAGCTTCATGCTCTACCTACTGAGTTACAGAGGACCGAGCTTCATGCTCTACCTACTGAGCTATAGAGGACCAAGCTTCATGCTCTACCTACTGAGTTACAGAGGACCGAGCTTCATGCTCTACCTACTGAGCTATAGAGGACCAAGCTTCATGCTCTACCTACTGAGCTATTGAGGACCAAGCTTCATGCTCTACCTACTGAGCT
Source organism: Salmo trutta (assembly GCF_901001165.1). Taxonomy (NCBI): domain Eukaryota; kingdom Metazoa; phylum Chordata; class Actinopteri; order Salmoniformes; family Salmonidae; genus Salmo; species Salmo trutta. Next base: position 1,386,390 of record NC_042962.1, read on the forward strand.
ACAGAGGACCAAGCTTCATGCTCTACCTACTGAGCTATAGAGGACCAAGCTTCATGCTCTACCTACTGAGTTACAGAGGACCAAGCTTCATGCTCTACCTACTGAGTTAAAGCACCAAGCTTCATGCTCTACCTACTGAGCTACAGAGGACCAAGCTTCATGCTCTACCTACTGAGTTACAGAGGACCAAGCTTCATGCTCTACCTACTGGGCTACAGAGGACCAAGCTTCATGCTCTACCTACTGAGCTATAGAGGACCATGCTTCATGCTCTACCTACTGAGCTATAGAGGACCAAGCTTCATGCACTACCTACTGAGCTATAGAGGACCAAGCTTCATGCTCTACCTACTGAATTACAGAGGACCAAGCTTCATGCTCTACCTACTGAGCTATAGAGGACCAAGCTTCATGCTCTACCTACTGAGCTATAGAGGACCAAGCTTCATGCTCTACCTACTGAGCTACAGAGGACCAAGCTTCATGCTCTACCTACTGGGTTACAGAGGACCAAGCTTCATGCTCTACCTACTGAGCTATAGAGGACCAAGCTTCATGCTCTACCTACTGAGCTATAGAGGACCAAGCTTCATGCTCTACCTACTGAGTTACAGAGGAGAAGCTCTCGTTATACCTCTTGTATATTGATGTAGGCGTCCCCCAGAAGGATAGAGGACTGAGGCCCGGGTAGTTCATCTCTGATCTCCCTATAGCAGGCTATGTACAGCTTCTTGTCTTTGCGTCTCTGCAGGTATATGAGGGCCATCTTCTCCTTGGCCGCTGTGTAGTGTGTCTGAAGAGAACAAGAAGAAAAGGAAGATGTACTCTATCGTCCATTAACTTAAGAAAGAACGGAACAGTGTCTTCACAACCTGGTCCGGTGTGATGCCTCTGAGGACGCTGAGGGCTGTGTCCAGGTCATCTTTAGCCAAGGCCATGTCCACGTTAGCTATTGTCACACAGATCTCCTCTGGGGTACCAGCGAACTCAACGATAGCGTCCTGCAGCACCATGGTGGACTCATGCTGGCAGAAGAGGAGGAGGGATGGAAGGGGTTTATAGACACACACACACACACTACACTGTCTACCTGGCACCAGCTCTGCTAGTAAGCTTGAAGATGAGAAGACTGGCTCACAGCAACGAAAGTGTTACAGGATTGCATGAGGTCCGAAATGCACTTCCACAAACTAACCAAAACTGAACATGTGGCTAGAGGATTGGACTCTATAGCCACAGTCATCAATATAGGTAGAAGTGGAAGGAAGTAATCATCTACCATAAGCAAAGTAGTAATCAATCAACCAATCAATCAATCAATCAATCAATCAATCAATCAACCAATCAATCAACCAATCGGTCAATCAACCAATCAATCAATCAACCAATCAACCAATCAATCAACCAATCGGTCAATCAACCAATCAATCAACCAATCGGTCAATCAATCAATCAATCAATCAATCAATCAACCAACCAATCGGTCAATCAACCAATCAATCAACCAATCGGTCAATCAACCAATCAATCAATCAACCAATCGGTCAATCAACCAATCGGTCAATCAACCAATCGGTCAATCAACCAATCAACCAATCAATCAATCAATCAATCAACCAATCAATCAATCAATCAGTCAATCAACCAATCAATCAATCAACCAATCGGTCCATCAATCAATCAATCAATCAATCAACCAATCAACCAATCGGTCCATCAATCAATCAATCAATCAACCAATCGGTCAATCAATCAATCAATCAATCAATCAATCAAAGTAGAAACGTAGTGTACCGGTTCTCCGTGTAGTCTCAGTGCCTCAGCCAGCTCCAAGAAGACAGACACACGTTCAGTGTTGCTGACGTGGGCCTCTCTCCCTCTCCCTGCTTGGATCCCCATCGCCACCTTCAGGGACTTAATAGCCTCCTCTAGCTTCCCAACACCCCGCAATGCACGAGCTTTCAGTAGGTGGTACTGGGGGAGATCTAGCACCTAGGGAGGGGTGGAGAGAGGTGGAGGGGTGGAGAGAGGGAGGGATGGAGGGGTGGAGAGAGGGGGAGGGATGGAGAGAGGGGGAGGTGGAGGGATGGAGAGAGGGGGAGAGAGAGAGAGAGGGAGGGATGGAGAGAGGGATGGAGAGAGGGGGAGGGATGGAGAGAGGGAGAGGGAGAAAGCGAGAGGGGGAGGGATGGAGAGAGGGGGAGAGATGGAGAGAGGGAGAGAGGGATGGAGAGAGGTGGAGGGATGGAGAGAGGGGGAGGGATGGAGAGAGGGAGAGGGGGAGGGATGGAGAGAGGGGGAGAGATGGAGAGAGGGAGAGAGGGATGGAGAGAGGGAGAGAGGGAGAAAGCGAGAGGGGGAGGGATGGAGAGAGGGGGAGGGATGGAGAGAGGGGGAGAGATGGAGAGAGGGAGAGAGGGATGGAGAGAGGGAGAGAGGGAGAAAGCGAGAGGGGGAGGGATGGAGAGAGGGGGAGGGGGAGAAAGAGAGAGGGAGTGATGGCAAGAGGGAGAAAGGGAGAAAGAGAGAGGTGGGGGGATAGAGAGAGGGAGAAAGAGAGAGGGGGAGGGATGGAAAGAGGGAGAGAGGGAGAAAGAGAGAGGTGGAGGGATGGAAAGAGGGAGAGAGGGAGAAAGAGAGAGGTGGAGGGATGGCAAGAGAAAGAGGGGGGAGTGGAGAGGGAGGGATGGAAAGGGGGAGGAAGAGAGAGGGGGAGGGGTGATGCTGGATACACTAAATTCGGAAGGTACCCTTTATGTAACACAATCAATCCCCCTACAGTGAAAGAACCCATCTATTAAACCTGGAAGGTGTGGCTGACTCCAGTCTGGTCTCTACACTAGTTTACCTGGAAGGTGTGGCTGACTCCAGTCTGATCTCTACACTAGTTTACCTGGAAGGTGTGGCTGACTCCAGTCTGGTCTCTACACTAGTTTACCTGGAAGGTGTGGCTGACTCCAGTCTGGTCTCTACACTAGTTTACCTGGAAGGTGTGGCTGACTCCAGTCTGGTCTCTACACTAGTTTACCTGGAAGGTGTGGCTGACTCCAGTCTGGTCTCTACACTAGTTTACCTGGAAGGTGTGGCTGACTCCAGTCTGGTCTCTACACTAGTTTACCTGGAAGGTGTGGCTGACTCCGGTCTCCAGAGACTGAAAGCAGAGGTTGTAGTCTCCCTCATGGAGCTGTATTCTGGCCTGCAGCAGGTGGACCTCAGCGATGGTCGGGTCTCTCTCCAGACAGAAATCCAGGAACTGCTGAGCGGACTGGCTGTCACCTGAGAGGAGACATAAACCGAGACGGTAATATTGTATATAATAAAGTAAGTAAACCTTGTCCTAGCCAGAACGGCTCATAGGAGCAGGAGGCATCTAGTCTGTTGCAGGGCCTTACCCCCAATCAATTTATATTGGTAGTTTATCATTCATCTCTGCTCATCAACTTGTGAGTCATAATTCAGGTTGCCTTATCGCTTGTCCATCATGTTGGTGTCACCTGAGAGGAACTAGACATGGGCTGGGTGATAGACGCCTACGTTAGTTCTCCTAACCTGCCACGTCGCTCCTAACCTGCCACGTCGACTCTCCTAACCTGCCACGTCGCCTCTCCTAACCTGCCACGTCGCCTCTCCTAACCTGCCACGTCGCCTCTCCTAACCTGCCACGTCGCCTCTCCTAACCTGCCACGTCGCCTCTCCTAACCTGCCACGTCGCCTCTCCTAACCTGCCACGTCGCTTCTCCTAACCTGCCACGTTGCTTCTCCTAACCTGCCACGTTAGTTCTCCTAACCTGCCACGTTAGTTCTCCTAACCTGCCACGTTAGTTCTCCTAACCTGCCACGTTAGTTCTCCTAACCTGCCACGTTAATTCTCCTAACCTGCCACGTTAATTCTCCTAACCTGCCACGTTAATTCTCCCTAACCTGCCACGTTAATTCTCCTAACCTGCCATGTTAATTCTCCTAACCTGCCACGTTAATTCTCCTAACCTGCCACGTTAATTCTCCCTAACCTGCCACGTTAATTCTCCCTAACCTGCCACGTTAATTCTCCCTAACCTGCCTAGCTAAAATGCTACAAGGAAGCAGGAAGCAGGAAGCAGCCATGCAAAACGGTCTAGATTCGTAACCAATCTGTTAGGTTTTGATCCTCCCACCTGTTTCGCAACGCCCACTTTCAGACACACTACAGGTATGCAGTTACCATGACTACCTTTCAGACACACTACACAGCCTTTTGTCGATAAGATTTGCTCATCTCCTGCATCCTCTCTCCTCCGTCCTCTTTCGCCTACTTTTGAAAAAGGTTGAAGGTAATTGAGGAGAGGCAGCGAGGAGAGGGAACGTGGATGAAAATGCACTTGTATAAAATGAGATCCTTCCTTATCCACTCATCAACCATTAGGCTAATGACGTTTACAGGGGTGGATGCCAAAACACATGACGTTTACAGGGGTGGATGCCAAAACACATGACGTTTACAGGGGTGGATGCCAAAACACATGACGTTTACAGAGGTGGATGCCAAAACACATGACGTTTACAGAGGTGGATGCCAAAACACATGACGTTTACGGGGGTGGAACCCAAAACACATGTAAAAAGTGATAAAAACAAATGAAGTTAAGACATTTTATAGGTAAAATGATACGTAGCATATTGTTTTTGAATGTATTCATGGTTTTCTCCTCCAATTATACAACAGCTGATTCAAAAGGAGTGTGGCAGATATCAAAATTCTTGCTGGTAAAAATTTACTTGTGCTTCCTCGCCAAATGAGGCTATCGAGGACAGGGGGACCATCTTCCGTTTGACTACTAACAAAATGACACACTCCTCGACCACTGGGACCACTTATCGGTTCCTGGGTCACGGAGGGAGGACGGAAAACGCAGATACCCATACAGACCCATACAGACCCATACAGACCCATACAGACCCATACTGACCCACACTGACCCACACTGACCCACACTGACCCACACTGACCCACACTGACCCACACAGACCCATACAGACCCACACTGACCCACACTGACCCACACTGACCCATACAGACCCATACAGACCCACACTGACCCACACTGACCCACACTGACCCACACTGACCCACACTGACCCACACTGACCCTTACAGACCCATACAGACCCATACAGACCCATACTGACCCATACTGACCCATACAGACCCATACAGACCCATACTGACCCATACTGACCCATACTGACCTGAAAGGAACATGATATGGGCCATGTGGTAAGCTCCAAGCAGCAGTCCGGGGGCCATCTGGACCACAGGCTGCAGGACCATTCCACAGTGACTCAGGCCAAAGGGGACGGGCTGACCTGCCGTCAGGGGCTTCTCCTGGGAGGGAGGGGAATGGAGGCATGGCTCGTTAGAAACACTGCTAAAGAACTTTCCCTCCTGCATGGAAACACTATAAATCAAATAAAATTTTATTGGTCCCCCCCCCTCCCCCTACGAGGTCTATGTAGTGATTTTGCAGACGCTCGTATACGGAGCAACTTACAGGAGCAATTAGGGTTAAGTGCCTTGCTCAAGGGCACAGACGTTTCAGCTATTAGGCTCTGGGATTTGAACCAGGGATTTGAACCAGCAACCTTTCGGTTAATGGCCCAACGCTCTTAACTGCTAGTCTACCTACGAATTACAACTGATTTTCTGTTCTACCTGATAATTACTTGCACCCACCTGGTGTCCCAGGTCTAAATCAGTCCCTGATTAGAGGGTGATCGCCCACCTGGTGTCCCAGGTCTAAATCAGTCCCTGTTTAGAGGGGAACCACCCACCTGGTGTCCCAGGTCTAAATCAGTCCCTGATTAGAGGGTGATCACCCACCTGGTGTCCCAGGTCTAAATCAGTCCCTGTTCAGAGGGGAACCACCCACCTGGTGTCCCAGGTCTAAATCAGTCCCTGATTAGAGGGGAATCACCCACCTGGTGTCCCAGGTCTAAATCAGTCCCTGTTCAGAGGGGAATCACCCACCTGGTGTCCCAGGTCTAAATCAGTCCCTGTTCAGAGGGGAATCACCCACCTGGTGTCCCAGGTCTAAATCAGTCCCTGTTCAGAGGGGAATCACCCACCTGGTGTCCCAGGTCTAAACCAGTCCCTGTTCAGAGGGGAATCACCCACCTGGTGTCCCAGGTCTAAATCAGGCCCTGATTAGAGGGGAATCACCCACCTGGTGTCCCAGGTCTAAATCAGGCCCTGATTAGAGGGGAATAATTTAAATAGAGCAGTGGAACTGGCTTTGAGGTCCAGAGTTGAATTTGAGGTGTCTAAAGGGTTTACCTGGAAGAAGGAAAGGTAGAGGTTGACCACTTGGAAAATAAAGTCGGGATGGAGCCTGTGGAAGTAGTCTGGTCCCATTGGTCGCCCTCGCAGGTCCAGGAAGTGAAGGTCGGTGGCCTCCTTCAGTAAGGGTGACATCACCGCCAGTCCCGCCCCTCTCTTGTGGACCAGGAGAGCCTGCAGAAGGACCAGCTCCTACAGTAAAGACAAGGGGAAGATACAGTTTGCTTTACTATACTTTTATTACCACATTCCTAATCAAACAAAATCTCAACAACCCTCAACAACCTCGTTCAATTTATGGGACCTTGTGACCTCAGAGATAGATCAGTGTAATGTGATTTGGTCACTCAGGAGAAGGCTACGTGTCATACCGCTGACTGGCCAATGGACTGGTGGATCTCTCTGAGGAACTCCAGCTGATTGGCTGCTTCCTGTAGCTGGCCGTCCATCAGCTGGCAGCGGATCAGTCCTAGAAAAACAAACACCTCCCTCAGTGGCCTCACCACAACACTCAACATACAGGAAGTTCAAGGATATTGCCTTAAAAAGCATAGGAAATACACTAAATATACACAAAAGTATGCGGACACCACTTCAAACTAGTGGATTCGGCTATTTCAGCCACACTTGTTGCTAACAGGTGTATAAAATCGAGCACACAGCCATGCAATCTCCATAGACAAACATTGGCAGTAGACCGGAATGAAGAGCTCAGTGACATTCCTGTACCGTCATAGGACGCCACCTTTACAAAAAGTCAGTTCGTCAAATTTATACCCTGCTAGAGCTGCCCCGGTCAACTGTAAGTGCTGTTATTGTGAAGTAGTGGAAACGTATAGGAGCAACAACGGCTCATAGGTGAAGTGGTAGGCTACACAAGCTCATAGAACGGGACCGCCGAGTGCTGAAACGCATAGTGTGTAAAAATCATCTGTCGTCATTTGCAACACTGACTACCGAGTTCCAAACTCCCTCTGGAAACAACGTCAGCACAATAACTGTTTGTCGGGAGCTTCATGAAATGAGTTTCCATGGCCGCCACACAAGCCCAAGTGGTGTAAAGCTCGCCGCTATTGGACTCCGTAGCGGTGGAAACGCGTTCTCTGGAGTGATGAATCACGCTTCACCATCTGGCAGTCCGACGGACTAATCTGGGTTTGGTCGATGCCAGGAGAACGCTACCTGTCCGGATGCATAGTGCCAACTGTAAAGTTTGGTGGAGGAGGAATAATGGTCTGAGGGTGTTTTTCATGATTCGGGTCCCTTAGTTCCAGTGAAGGGAAATCTTAATGATACAGCATACAATGACATTCTAGACGATTCTGTGCTTCCAACTTTGTGGCAACAGTTTGGGGAAGAACCTTTCCTGTTTCAGCATGACAATGTCCCCGTGCACAAAGCGAGGTCCATACAGAAAGGGTTTGTCGAGATCGGTGTGGAAGAACTTGACTGGCCTGCACAGAGCCCTGACCTCAACACTATCGAACACCTTTGGGATGAATTGGAACGCCGACGGCGAGTAAGGCCTAATCGCCCAACATCAGTACCCGACCTCACTAATTCTCTTGTGCCTGAATGGAGGCAAGTCCCTGCAGCAATGTTCCAACATTTTTTTTAAATTTTATTTCACCTTTATTTAACCAGGTAGGCAAGTTGAGAACAAGTTCTCATTTATTTCCAACATCTAGTGGAAAGCCTTCCCAGAATAGTGGAGGCTGTTATAGCAGCAAAGGGGGGACCAACTCCATATTAACGCCCATGATTTTGGAATGAGATTTTCGACGAGCAGGTGTCCACATACTTTTGGACATATCATGTATTACTCACCAGAGCTATCACATTTTAAAAAAGCAAGGAAGATGCACATCAACACACTGGGAAAGCAGGAGGGCTGTGTGTGAATGTGAATGTGTACCACAGTACCTGCCAGTGCCGGGACACTGCTGATGTCAGTGTTGAGAGCAGCAGAGTACCACCTGGTGGCCTCTTTAGTCTTCTTCTGTAGTGACAGAAGGTAGCCCATCTCATTGGCCACGTCAGCGTTCCCAGGGGCTTTAGAGTAAGCCCTCTCTGTAAATGGAGTCAGCAGCTGAAGGATCTCTGGGTTGCCTCCACACTACAGACAGACGGAGGATGTTATAATTCTATATCCAAATGGGACGGTAATATATAGATCTCTCTGGAACAGTAGATTTCATGTGTCGTATTGGGAGGCTGACATACCAATATACTTCAATATGTGAATATACACATGACTTCGGGGGGGGGGGGGTAATATGTTAACACAAAAACCCTGATACACAAAGACCCAGAACGTTGTGCTCCAAGGGACTGGGCTGACCCCCAGCTGGCTAAAACAACCGGTTCCATGGAAACAGAGGCCAAGGGAGGCTTGCAAGCCGAAGAACACCATCCCAACCGTGAAGCACAGGGGTGGCAGCATCATGTTGTGGGGGTGCTTTGCTGCAGGAGGGACTGGTGCACTTCACAAACTAGATGGCATCATGAGGCAGGAAAATTATGTGGATATATTGAAGCAACATCTCAAGACATCAGTCAGGAAGTTAAAGCTTGGTTGCAAATGGGTCTTCCAAATGGACAATGACCCCAAGCATACTTCCAAAGTTGTGGCCTCCCCCTTTTTCCTCCAAACATAACGATGGTCATTATGGCCAAACAGTTCTATTTTTGTTTCATCAGACCAGAGGACATTTCTCCAAAAACTACAATCTTTGTCTCCATGTGCAGTTGCAAACGGTAGTCTGGCTTTTTTATGGCGGTTTTAGAGCAGTGGCTTCTTCCTTGCTGAGCGGCCTTTCAGGTTATGTCGATATAGGACTCGTTTTACTGTGGATATAGACACTTTTGTACCTGTTTCCTCCAGCATCTTCACAAGGTCCTTTGCTGTTGTTCTGGGATTGAGTTGCACTTTTCGCACCAAAGTACGTTTATCTCTAGGAGACAGAACGCGTCTCCTTCCTGAGCGGTATGACGGCTGCGTGGTCCCATGGTGTTTATACTTGGGTACTATTGTTTCTACAGATGAACGTGGTACCTTTAGGCGTTTGGAAATTGCTCCCAAGGATGAACCAGACTTGTGGAGGTCTACAATTTTTTGTCTGAGGTCTTGGCTGATTTCTTTTGATTTTCCCATGATGTCAAGCAAAGAGGCACTGAGTGTGAAGGTAGGCCTTGAAATACATCCACAGGTACAATTGACTCAAATGATGTCAATTAGCCTATCAGAAGCTTCTAAAGCCATGACATCATTTTATGGAATTTTCCAAGCTGTTTAAAGGCACAGTCAACTGAGTGTATGTGAACTTCTGACCCACTGAAATTGTGATACAGTGAATTATAAGTGAAATAATCTGTTTGTAAACAATTGTTGGAAAAATGACTTGTGTCATGCACAAAGTAGATGTCCTAACCGACTCGACAAAACTATAGTTTGTTAACAATAAACTTGTGGAGTGGTTGAAAAACGAGTTTTAATGACTCCAACCTAAGTGGATGTAAACTTCCGAATTTAACTGTAAATAAAAGGTTAAATAAAATATAAATACTCCGTGGGTTTACCGACCACCATCCATTGAATGGATATTAAGAAGTGTTGATTATTTGGCGTCAGGATGGAGATGCAACACAGCCTTATGTTTCTGCCAACCCCCCCAGTCAGCCCCAGGTCTTCAGGGCCCAGATGTTCTGAATGTCCCTGGTGCATCGCATACCACCCTACTAAACTCAGCTAAATACTTACCAGTCTGCTGATGGGCTGGGTGAGACTGATGTGGAGACTGGGAGAGCAGGGCTCTGAGACCTCTGCTGCACTAACCAGGGCCTGCAGATGTTCCTTGGCCTACAAACATAACATAACCATCAGAGCCTAATATTGACATCTGCCAAATGCCGGCAGAATTTAGCATTGGTATATAAGATGTATATTTCGCCAGCCACGTTGACGGTTGGTCAAGGCTCCAAGCGATTCACTCACATTTGTGAATAAAAAGTCAAGTATGATCACATGTATAGTCAAATAAATGCTGCAGTAGCTGTTTTCAAAGTATTTCTGCCGTTTTGTTTCATAGCTGTTAAATTAAAATCGCACAATGTCAAAGAACGACGAATCGTATAGACTACCCCACCTCGCGCTGCAACTCTGCCTGACTGGGAGCGGAGTGCAAGACTCATTTTTAGAAGCACTGCGTACACGCATAAAACTTGGTCTAATTTACTTTAAAGTCCACTGAATTGAATCTTTGTCCTTGTTTCTTGGCTATTTTTTGTTTTGTTTTGTTTTGTTTTTTCAATGTTTGAGTTTCAACAGGTTGAGAAGAGAAGATCACGCTTCTACTAGTCAGAACCAATCACACAGACACAAACATGACTCGAGTCACACTACCACGGTAACGCCGCGCCCCTATGGGATTGGTGTTCCCCTCCGCGGGACGGTTGAGCTAACGTAGGCTAATGTGATTAGCATGAGGTTGTAAGTAACACATTTCCCAGGACATAGACATATCTGATATGGGCAGAAACATTAACAAGAATTTAAGCTAACTGCACTGTCCAATTTACAGTGAAACAATACCATTCTATTGTTTGAAGAGAGTGCACAGTTATGTATTAATTAACCAAATAAGGCACATTTGGGCAGTCTTGATAGAACATTTTGAACAAAAATGCAATGGTTCATCGGATCAGTCTAAAACGTTGCACATATACTGCTGCCATCTACTGCTGCCACATAGTCCATCTGTAAATAGCCCACCCAATCTACCTACCTCATCCCCATATTGTTTTTATTTACTTTTCTGCTCTTTTGCACACCAGTATCACTACTTACACACCATCATCTGCTCATCATCATCTGCTCATCTATCACTCCAGTGTTAATCTGCTAAATTGTAATTACTTCGCTACTATGGCCTATTTATTGCCTTACCTCCTCACGCCATTTGCACACACTGTATATAGACTTTCTTTTTTTCCCTATTGTGTTATTGACTGTACGCTTGTTTATTCCATGTGTAACTCTGTGTTGTTGTATGTGTCGAACTGCTTTGCTTTATCTTGGCCAGGTCGCAGTTGTAAATGAGAACTTGTTCTCAACTAGCTTACCTGGTTAAATAAAGGTGAAATAAAATTAAAAATTAAAAAAATCTAGGGGCCAAAATCTAAATTGGGCTGGAATGAGACATTATTGCCTTTCTCTTGCATTTCTATGATGACTGTACAAAAAACAACTCATGTTTTTTACCAGATCTATTGTGTCATATTCTCCTACATTTTACATTTACATTTTAGTCATTTAGCAGACGCTCTTATCCAGAGCAACTTACAGTAGTGAATGCATACATTTCATACAAATCATACATTTTTTTCTGTGCTGGCCCCCCGTGGGAATCGAACCCACAACCCTGGTATTGCAAACACCATGCTCTACCAACTGAGCTACAGGGAAGGCTATAATTTCACATTTCCATTAACTTCAAGTTAAAGTGTTTCCTTTCAAATGGTACCAATAATATGCATATCCTTGCTTCAGGTCCTGAGCTACAGGCAGTTAGATTTAAGGCATTTTAGGCGAAAATGTTTAAAAAAGGGTTGGATCCTTAAGAGGTTATTAAAGGGGCAGGTGAACATTTTTCAAATCTGTGATATTTTGATTAAAAGGCTGGGGTCACAATTTTTTTTATTAAACATAAACTGGGTGATTCGAGCCCTGAGTGCTGATTGGTTGACAGCCGTGATATATCAGACCGCAAGACATTTATTTGTACTGCTCTAATTACATTGGCAACCAGTTTAAAATAGCAATAAGGCACCTCAGTGGGTTTGTGATATATGGCCAATATACCAAGGCTAAGGGCTGTATCCAGGCACTCCACATTGCGCATATATCACACCCCGTCGGGCCTAAGAACAGCCCTTAGCCGTGGAATATTGGCCATATATCACACCCCCTCGGGCCTTATTGCTTAATTATAACGCATAACTTTTATTGTTTTAGAAACATTACAAAGCAGTCTCATCTGGGGTTTTTTTTGTGTTTGGTTGGTGTAATTTTAGCGGGAGGAAAAATAATTAGACTTTTTTAAATTTACCTGCCACAGTGGCTTGTGGGACAAAAAGACAATTGTATCTACTGTATTATCAGTCTCGTACAACCACCAGGAAGTCCTGCCAGCTTCCATTCTGTTTGGCAACAGCATTCATCAGGCTGGTTATACGACGCTACTGTACTACTGCATGTAGAATCATTTATGTTAGCATATACTGAACTCACCTTGACCAGATCCCCATCCATCACAATGGTATGGATGGCTAGAACTTGGATAGCTTTCAGATTCCGCCCATCTTGTTGTAAAATCCTGAATAAAATATGCAGTACCAGTCAAAAGTTTGGACACACCTACTTATTCCTGGGTTTTTCTTTATTTTTACTATTTTCTACATTATAGAATAATAGTGAAGACATCAACACTATGAAATAACACATATGGAATCATGTAGTAACCAACAAAAAAAGAGTTAAACAAATCAAAATATATTTTATATTTGAGATTCTTCAAAGTAAGCACCCTTTACCTTGATGACAGCTTTGCACCTTGACCAGATCCAGGGTCTGCTCCCAGTCCTGTAGGGTTATGGTTCTAGTTACCTAGCAGCTGTATCCAGGGTCTGCTCCCAGTCCTGTAGGGTTATGGTTCTAGTTACCTAGCAGCTGTATCCAGGGTCTGCTCCCAGTCCTGTAGGGTTATGGTTCTAGTTACCTAGCAGCTGTATCCAGGGTCTGCTCCCAATCCTGTAGGGTTATGGTTCTAGTTACCTAGCAGCTGTATCCAGGGTCTGCTCCCAGTCCTGTAGGGTTATGGTTCTAGTTACCTAGCAGCTGTATCCAGGGTCTGCTCCCAGTCCTGTAGGGTTATGGTTCTAGTTACCTAGCAGCTGTATCCAGGGTCTGCTCCCAGTCCTGTAGGGTTATGGTTCTAGTTACCTAGCAGCTGTATCCAGGGTCTGCTCCCAATCCTGTAGGGTTATGGTTCTAGTTACCTAGCAGCTGTATCCAGGGTCTGCTCCCAGTCCTGTAGGGTTATGGTTCTAGTTACCTAGCAGCTGTATCCAGGGTCTGCTCCCAGTCCTGTAGGGTTATGGTTCTAGTTACCTAGCAGCTGTATCCAGGGTCTGCTCCCAGTCCTGTAGGGTTATGGTTCTAGTTACCTAGCAGCTGTATCCAGGGTCTGCTCCCAGTCCTGTAGGGTTATGGTTCTAGTTACCTAGCAGCTGTATCCAGGGTCTGCTCCCAGTCCTGTAGGGTTATGGTTCTAGTTACCTAGCAGCTGTATCCAGGGTCTGCTCCCAGTCCTGTAGGGTTATGGTTCTAGTTACCTAGCAGCTGTATCCAGGGTCTGCTCCCAGTCCTGTAGGGTTATGGTTCTAGTTACCTAGCAGCTGTATCCAGGGTCTGCTCCCAGTCCTGTAGGGTTATGGTTCTAGTTACCTAGCAGCTGTATCCAGGGTCTGCTCCCAGTCCTGTAGGGTTATGGTTCTAGTTACCTAGCAGCTGTATCCAGGGTCTGCTCCCAGTCCTGTAGGGTTATGGTTCTAGTTACCTAGCAGCTGTATCCAGGGTCTGCTCCCAGTCCTGTAGGGTTATGGTTCTAGTTACCTAGCAGCTGTATCCAGGGTCTGCTCCCAGTCCTGTAGGGTTATGGTTCTAGTTACCTAGCAGCTGTATCCAGGGTCTGCTCCCAGTCCTGTAGGGTTATGGTTCTAGTTACCTAGCAGCTGTATCCAGGGTCTGCTCCCAGTCCTGTAGGGTTATGGTTCTAGTTACCTAGCAGCTGTATCCAGGGTCTGCTCCCAGTCCTGTAGGGTTATGGTTCTAGTTACCTAGCAGCTGTATCCAGGGTCTGCTCCCAGTCCTGTAGGGTTATGGTTCTAGTTACCTAGCAGCTGTATCCAGGGTCTGCTCCCAGTCCTGTAGGGTTATGGTTCTAGTTACCTAGCAGCTGTATCCAGGGTCTGCTCCCAGTCCTGTAGGGTTATGGTTCTAGTTACCTAGCAGCTGTATCCAGGGTCTGCTCCCAGTCCTGTAGGGTTATGGTTCTAGTTACCTAGCAGCTGTATCCAGGGTCTGCTCCCAGTCCTGTAGGGTTATGTTCTAGTTACCTAGCAGCTGTATCCAGGGTCTGCTCCCAGTCCTGTAGGGTTATGGTTCTAGTTACCTAGCAGCTGTATCCAGGGTCTGCTCCCAGTCCTGTAGGGTTATGGTTCTAGTTACCTAGCAGCTGTATCCAGGGTCTGCTCCCAGTCCTGTAGGGTTATGGTTCTAGTTACCTAGCAGCTGTATCCAGGGTCTGCTCCCAGTCCTGTAGGGTTATGGTTCTAGTTACCTAGCAGCTGTATCCAGGGTCTGCTCCCAGTCCTGTAGAGCCAGGAACAACTTCATCTTCAGCATCAGACCAGGGAGGAAGTCTGAGTGGGAGGTCACTATCTGATTCACCACCTGCTGGGATCCAGTGAAGTTATGCTTGTTCATAAAGTACTTGGCCTGTGAAACAAGGAATGGAAACCATCAGGTTAAATTCATTCATCAACAAATGTTAGGTAACTTTTCCTTGGACTGGTGTACCTACAGCCAACCATCACAGCTGTAGCCTCTCAAACAAATACTTTTATAACAATAGTTTACAATCAGTCAACCAAAGGGAGAGCTGCTGCTGTGCATTGTGGTACCTTTCCCATCAGGCCGAACACATCCCTGGAGTGCTGCCCTCCTCCATCCAGGTAGAAGATAGCGTTGTCCCTCTGAAACTCATCCTCTGAGTTCATATCCACCCAGCCCTTTAGGATGGACGCCTGGGAATAAGAAGAACAACTAGACTTTCACCACAATGTCTTCTGACCAATCACGGGATTACTTTGGATCTACAGAAAATATCATTCATAGATTTGTCATGCACTTTAGCACATGAAAATTCAGGTTTACTATGTTTGAAATCATACTATTTAGCTTCATATGAGCCTAAATAACAGCTGAATAATATCAGTGTCATGCATTGATACGGACCTGTTTTGAGGACTTGGATATCTTCAGTATCTTGTCGATGTAGTCTTTGGCCTTGTCAACGCGGCCCATGAGCCACAGGAACAGGGCTCCATAGAACAGGGCCTTCTCTCCTTCTGTCTTACGGATATTCCTCACGTGGGTCTCCAGCGCTGACACAGCCTCGTGATCTGCAGACAAGAGATAGAACACACTTTACATAACACACAGCCTAATATTGTACTATTCCATTTCATATCAAACAAAAGGATGGGATGTTGTGTGAGGCCAAGGACAACTAGAAGATTAGCCAATTGGAACAGACCATTAAATCTAGGCCTATCCACCCACTCACCAATCATATCACTTCGCTTGTGCGCACAGATAAGAGCCATGCTGGAGCATATGGCCACGGTGGGTTTGTCCTTCACCCGCTCCAGCTCTCTCATGGCCTCCTGGGTTCGACCTAGCATTGAATAACGCAGAACCGTAGTGATCATACTCCTCTTGTGTATAGCCTAGTCTCAGACAAATGACAGAATCTACCATCAACAATGTTGAGTCAATACATGAAAAGAGTCCAATATACGGTTGGTTGTACCTTCCATTAGTATCCCAAAACCTTTAAAAAACAGCAGAACAGGATCCTGGCTGTACATGTTCAGATAGTACTCAGCTGTGTGTATGGATTGCCTATAGAACTTCTCACCCATGAAGTATACCAGTGAAGCCTGAGGATGAGAGTAGACATTAAAGCTTACTTTCAATAATAGATATAGTATCATTGTAACAAGCTGTGTTTTACCCCCAACATAAACCTGTTAGACACAATTAACTAACGTTAAATATCTAGCTAGCCAGACAGATAGCACTAACCAACTGGCAGGCAACTTCATCGCTCCACCAGCCGTCACAAATACATCATATCCGAGATTACAATTCTAGCTAGCTAGCTGGCTAATAAAACGTATTATCTCAAAATAAAAACTTACTAAACAAACTGGATCTGTGTCAGCCATGTTATCCTGATAAACTTCTCAACTTAGTGATGCTAAACGTTACAGAGAGAGAGATGCTAAACGTTACAGAGAGAGAGATGCTAAACGTTACAGAGAGAGAGATGCTAACGTCGAGGCGTTTCCGGTTGCCTAGCAACCCATGAAGGAGCCGCTTAAGGATGGCTAATCACACACAGAGCGGACGTCTCATCGCTGATCGCTTAAGGATGGCTAATCACACACAGAGCGGACGTCTCATCGCTGATTTCCACCTAGAAATAACTAAAGACGATCTCAGAATAGTGACACCTCATTTTGCAGTGAACTGACAGTGATCGATACATGGCTCTTCTTATTAAGTAGGAAAATGTACCGAATACACCTAGTGTAATTAATATGTCAATGAAAGTCAAATTCAGAATTGATCTGTATCTCATTTATCCCCCCACTTTTACAGTATGTACAACGGAATAAAGAACTAAAGAACTTGATCATAGACTCGTTTAACTCGGAATTATTTAGAATCAACGCATGGAAGTAACTGGGAAATATTTAACTTCAAAGTAAGATCTATTACCCAGTAATGAACTAAAGAAGCAAAAATGTTTTAAAGATGAGCTTATGAATGAATTGAATGTTCTTTTAGAAAAGTATACCCTTTCAGCAGAGGAAGAAACAGATGTGAATACATCTGGAATAGAACCAGATCAAATTTACATTGATTTAGTTAAAGGGGCCTTTATTAGAATTAGAGCAAGATGGGTCGACGAGGGTGAGAAAAACACAAGATATTGTTTTGCTCTTAAAAAAAGGAACTATAAGAGAAAATCTGTCTTAAATATTGACAACGCCTTGTAAAGACCCTAACGTCATCTCGAACTGTGTATTCTTTCAATGAACATATGTATACATCTAATTTAATGGAACGGAATGTGAACATTTTATAAAACATGTCCATGGTCATGTTCCAATTATTTCTGGTGAAGAGGAGTTTTCTATATTAGAGATGAGAGATGCTCTTATATCTATAATTATCAAGGTACAAGGTGAGACCCAGATACAGACACAGGAGGCAGATGGTTGGAGTCTTAGATGTTTATTAATCCAACAGGGTAAGGCAAGAGAATGGTCGTGGACAGGCAAAAAGGTCAAAACCAGATCAGAGTCCAGGAGGTACAGAGTGGCAGACAGGCTCGTGTTCAAGGCAGACTGAATGGTCAGACAGGCGAAGGGTCAAAGTCCAGAAACAGGCAAGGGTCAAAACCGGGAGGACTAGAAGAAGAGAATAGAAAACAGGAGCACGGGGAAAAACACGCAGGTTGACTTGGAGACATAGAAGATGAACTGGCACAGAGAGACAGGAAACACAGAGATAAATACACAGAGAAACAGGAAACATGGATAAATACACAGAGAGACAGGAAACACAGGAATAAATACACAGAGAAACAGGAAACACAGAGATAAATACACAGAGAAACAGGAAACGCAGAGATAAATACACAGAGAGACAGGAAACACAGGGATAAATACACAGAGAAACAGGAAACGCAGAGATAAATACACAGAGAAACAGGAAACGCAGAGATAAATACACAGAGAGACAGGAAACACAGGGATAAATACACAGAGAAACAGGAAATGCAGAGATAAATACACAGAGAAACAGGAAACGCAGAGATAAATACACAGAGAGACAGGAAACACAGGGATAAATACACAGAGAAACAGGAAACGCAGAGATAAATACACAGAGAGACAGGAAACACAGAGATAAATACACAGAGAAACAGGAAACGCAGAGATAAATACACAGAGAAACAGGAAACATGGATAAATACACAGAGAAACAGGAAACGCAGAGATAAATACACAGAGAGACAGGAAACACAGGGATAAATACACAGAGAAACAGGAAACGCAGAGATAAATACACAGAGAGACAGGAAACACAGAGATAAATACACAGAGAAACAGGAAACGCAGAGATAAATACACAGAGAAACAGGAAACATGGATAAATACACAGAGAGACAGGAAACACAGAGATAAATACACAGAGAAACAGGAAACACAGGGATAAATACACAGAGAGACAGGAAACACATGGATAAATACACAGAGAGACAGGAAACACAGGGATAAATACACAGAGAAACAGGAAACACAGAGATAAATACACAGAGAGACAGGAAACACAGAGATAAATACACAGAGAGACAGGAAACACAGAGATAAATACACAGAGAGACAGGAAACACAGAGATAAATACACAGAGAGACAGGAAACACAGAGATAAATACACAGAGAAACAGGAAACGCAGAGATAAATACACAGAGAAACAGGAAACATGGATAAATACACAGAGAGACAGGAAACACAGAGATAAATACACAGAGAAACAGGAAACACAGGGATAAATACACAGAGAGACAGGAAACACATGGATAAATACACAGAGAGACAGGAAACACAGGGATAAATACACAGAGAAACAGGAAACACAGAGATAAATACACAGAGAGACAGGAAACACAGAGATAAATACACAGAGAGACAGGAAACACAGAGATAAATACACAGAGAAACAGGAAACACAGGGATAAATACACAGAGAAACAGGAAACGCAGAGATAAATACACAGAGAGACAGGAAACGCAGAGATAAATACACAGAGAGACAGGAAACACAGAGATAAATACACTGGGGATAATTAGCGACACCTGGAGGGGTGGAGACAATCACAAGAACAGGTGAAACAGATCAGGGCGTGACAATGAAGGGCAAAGTACCTGGAACAGATGGTCTTTCTGTGGAATTGTATTTACACTTTTGGGAAGATTTTAGAGGAACCCATATTCAACATGTTCCAAGAATGCGTAGCTAATGGTGAGATGATTATTACCATGGAGCAA
Source organism: Salmo trutta (assembly GCF_901001165.1). Classification (NCBI taxonomy): domain Eukaryota; kingdom Metazoa; phylum Chordata; class Actinopteri; order Salmoniformes; family Salmonidae; genus Salmo; species Salmo trutta. The sequence goes on from NC_042962.1 coordinate 1,405,671, forward strand.
GGGGTAAAGATCTCCTGTTCATTGATAATTAAAGACCTATTGCATTATTAAATACATATTATAAATTGACAACTTTAGCATATACTAATAATCTTAAAATGGGTCTAAACCACCTTATTATTAATGAAATCTAAACTGGTTTCATGAAAGGTCACCACACCAGCTGTAACATTGGGTTAGTTTTAGAGTTGATTGATTCATTCAGTTGACTCTGTATTGGTTTATTCCTCCACTTTTTGCAAAGAACAATAGAACACCAGTTCCTAATACATTTGATACAATAGAACACCAGTTCCTAATACATTTGATACAATAGAACACCAGTTCCTAATACATTTGATACAATAGAACACCAGTTCCTAATACATTTGATACAATAGAACACCAGTTCCTAATACATTTGATACAATAGAACACCAGTTCCTAATACATTTGATACAATAGAACACCAGTTCCTAATACATTTGATACAATAGAACACCAGTTCCTAATACATTTGATACAATAGAACACCAGTTCCTAATACATTTGATACAATAGAACACCAGTTCCTAATACATTTGATACAATAGAACACCAGTTCCTAATACATTTGATACAATAGAACACCAGTTCCTAATACATTTGATACACTAGAACACCAGTTCCTAATACATTTGATACAATAGAACACCAGTTCCTAATACATTTGATACAATAGAACACCAGTTCCTAATACATTTGATACAATAGAACACCAGTTCCTAATACATTTGATACAATAGAACACCAGTTCCTAATACATTTGATACAATAGAACACCAGTTCCTAATACATTTGATACAATAGAACACCAGTTCCTAATACATTTGATACAATAGAACACCAGTTCCTAATACATTTGATACAATAGAACACCAGTTCCTAATACATTTGATACAATAGAACACCAGTTCCTAATACATTTGATACAATAGAACACCAGTTCCTAATACATTGTTATACACTTTTGTTTTCGGGACTAGCTTTGTCTCTGTTATCAATATGTTTTATAAAGATATGAATAGTTATATTATGATTAATCGTAACACATCTAAAATATATAATATTCACCGTAGTGTACGCCAGGGTTGTCCTGTTTCAGCTTTTTTATTATTTTTAGTTGTAGAATATCTATTAGCATTTTGAACAACCCGGAATTAAAAGGTATTTCTATATCAGTTAGCAGATGATACAACTCTGTTTCTAAAAGACAAGGATCAAGTTGCTATTGCACTTAATACTATCAAATCATTCTCTCTCATTTATTTATTTAACTTTTATTTAACTAGGTAGACTCTTCAGCTTCTGGTCTGGTCTGGAACTTAACTTAAATAAATGTGAAATATTGTCCCTGCATAACTCAAATTACCAATCTGTTGAGAATATTCCAGTGAAAGATAATGTGAAATATTTATGGGTGCACATGGCGAAAAAAAACAACATATTGTCCGTTCTCTCAAAGATGAAAGAAAACAACATCTATTTAATAACTGGCTCCAGCGTGACTTATCTATTATTGGAAGGATTTTATTGTCCGAAGCAGAGGGTCTGTCACGTTTTGTCTGCCCTGCTTTATCCCTATCTGTAGCTGATCAAACCAGCAAGGATATCAACAACACTTTCCTCGACTTTATATGGGAAAATAAACAACACGAACTATAGAGGTCTGTAATATCAAACCAAAGAGCTGATGGTGGGATAGAAGTACTAGATTTCATTGATATGAACAATACCTTTTTAAAGTAAACTGGATAAAAATATGTATGCTTAGCTCTGAATTAATATGGTACTTCATTCCCTGTCATATTTTTATGAAATTGGGTGGTCTTCAATTTTTGTGGAAGTGCAACTATTCTCTAGCAAAATTATCCATCAAACTGTCCAAATTTCACGAACAAGCACTTTTAGCCTGGAAACTATGTTAATGTCTACAACTTCTCCCCACACAAGGCACTTCTGTGGAACAACAAAGATATTGAGGTTAAAAACAAGTCTTTGTTCTTTCCTAAGTGGTTTGAAATAAATATTATATTTGTGCTTGATTTATTTGACAAAGAAGGAAATATACTCTCTTATAGGAATTTATTAGAAACATATAACTTATCAATATATTATAAATAATTTAATTCTATATGCAAAGCAATACCTTCAGAACTTACTCAATTAATGAAATCTCATTAGTGTTTTGGAGAACATGTCAAGATAGATGCACAACTTATGTTAGAAGTTTGCCCCCTGCTGGATCAGAAATGTAATAACACATTCTTAAGATAACTCTTTAACTCCAAGAACAAGATCTCTCCTAGAGGGAAATTCTGCTGGAATGCAGAATATTACTGAAATTAAATGGAAGAAAGCTTGCTTGCTCCCTCACAAATTTTGTATACGAATAAAGTAAAAGAAATTCACTTTAAAATCTTGCACAAAATATACCCTTTTACAATAAATTGTTGTCTTAATTCATGGAATTAGAGGACATAATGATGCCTTTTCTGTGATAAAGAAGGGGAAACTATTGGTCACATTGTTTTAGTGTGTGACTGTGAAGTTATTTTGGAGCGAGTTAAGTATTTACATGTTTCATTTCATCAATAAGATGTATTTAATGACAGATGTAATAAACTCAGCAAAAAAAGAAACGTCCATTTTTCATGACCCTGTCTTTCAAAGATAATTCGTAAAAATCCAAATAACTTCACAGATCTTCATTGTAATGGGTTTAAATACCGTTTCCCATGCTTTTTTAATTAACCCAAACAATTAATGAACATGCACCTGTGGAACGGTCGTTAAAGAGGAAGGTTGTTATTGGATAGGTTTAATCATGGAATGTTAAGATTTGTTTTTACCTCTGCGAAAGCGATCAGTAGACTAAATACTGTTGCATGCTAAGTTGCACAAAGTCAAAGAGTTTAGTTAGTCCTATCATTATAACATTTAGAACAAGCTGAATGTATATTAGAGATGAGAGATGCTCTTATATCTATAATTATCAAGGCACAGGGCGAGACCCAGATGCAGACACAGGAGGCAGATGGTTGGAGTCTCTGATATTTATTATAATCCAAAAGTGGTAAGGCAAGAGAATGGTCGTGGACAGGCAAAGGCGGGTTCAGATTCAAGGCAGGCAAGGGTAAAAACTGGGAGGACTAGCAAAAGAGAGAGATAAGAAAAAGCAGGCGCACAGAAAACCACTCTGGTTGACTTGACAAGACAAGACAAACTGGCAACAGACAAATAGAGAACACCGGAATAAATTGTAGATTTAATTTTGGATTGGAGATGCTTAATGTGAGTCTGGAAGGAGAGCTTACAGTCTAGCCAGACACCTAGGTATTTGTAGTTGTCCACATATTCTAAGTCAGAACCGTCCAGAGTAGTGATGCTAGACGGGTGGGCAGGTGTGGGCAGCAATCGGTTGAAGAGCATGCATTTAGTTTTACTAGCGTTTAAGAGCAGTTGGAGGCCACGGGAGGAGAGATGTATGTCATTGAAGCTCGTTTTGGAGGTTTTTTAACACAGTGTCCAAAGAAGGGCCAGAAGTATACAGAATGGTGTCGTCTGCATAGAGGTGGATCAGAGAATCACCAGCAGCAAGAGCGACATCATTGATATATACAGAGAAAAGAGTCGTCCCAAGAATTGAACCCTGTGACACCCCAATAGAGACTGCCAGAGGTCCGGACAACAGGCCCTCCGATTTGACACACTGAACTCTATCAGAGAAGTAGTTGGTGAACCAGGCGAGGCAGTCATTTGAGAAACCAAGGCTATTGAGTCTGCCAATAAGAATACGGTGATTGACAGAGTCGAAAGCCTTGGCCAGGTTGATGAATACGGCTGCACAGTAATGTCTTTTATCGATGGCGGTTATGATGTTGTTTAGGACCTTGAGCGTTGTTGAGGTGCACCTATGACCAGCTCGGAAACCAGATTGCATAGTGGAGAAGGTATGGTGGGATTCAAAATGGTCGGTGATCTGCTTGTTAACTTGGCTTTCGAAGACCTTAGAAAGGCAGGGCAGGATGGATATAGGTCTATAACAGTTTGAGTCTAGAGTGTCCCCCCTTTGAAGAGGGGGATGACTGCGGCAGCTTTCCAATCTTTAGGGATCTCAGACGATACAACAGAGAGGTTGAACAGGCTAGTAATAGGGGTTGCAACAATTTCGGCTGATAATTTTAGAAAGAGAGGATCCAGATTGTCTAGCCCAGCTGATTTGTAGGGATCCAGACTTTGCAGCTCTTTCAGAACATCAGCTGTCTGGATTTGGGTGAAGGAGAAGCAGGGGGGGCTTGGGAAAGTTGCTGTGGGGGGTGCTGAGCTGTTGGCCGGGGTAGGGGCAGGCAGGTGGAAATCTTGGCCAGCCGTAGAAAAATGCTTATTGAAATGATCGATTATCGTAGATTTATCGGTGGTGACAGTGTTTCCTAGCCTCAGTGCAGTGGGCAGCTGGGAGGAGGTGCTCTTATTCTCCATGGACTTTACAGTGTCCCAGAACTTTTGGGGAATTGGTGCTGCAGGATGCAAATTTCTGTTTGAAAAAGCTATCCTAACTGACTGAGTGTATTGGTTCCTGACTTTCCTGAAAGTTGCACATCGCGGGGGCTATTCAATGCTAATGCAGAAAGCCACAGGATGTTTTTGTGCTGGTCATGGGCAGTCAAGTCTGGGGTGAACCAAGGACTATATCTGTTCTTAGTTAAAAAAAATTGAATGGTTTATGCTTATTTAAGATGGCGAGGAAAGCACATTTAAAGAGCAAGCAGGCATCCTCTATTGACGGGAATGAGGTCAATATCCTTCCAGGATACCTGGGCCAGGTTGATTAGAAAGGCCTGCTCGCAGAAGTGTTTTAGGGAGCGTTTGACAGTGATGAGGGGTGGTCGTTTGACCGCTGACCCATTACGGACGCAGGCAATGAGGCATTGATCACTGAGATCCTGGTTGAAGACAGCAGAGGTGTATTTAGAGGGCTAGTTGGTCAGGATGATGTCTAAGAGGGTGCCCATGGTTACGGATTTAGGGTTGTACCTGGCAGGTTCCTTGATAATTTGTGTGAGATTGAGGGCATCTAGCTTAGATTGTAGGATGGCCGGGGTGTTAAGCATATCCCAGTTTAGGTCACACAACAGCTCGAACTCTGAAGATAGATGAGGGGCAATCAATTCACATATGCTGTCCAGGGCACAGCTGGGGGCTGAAGAGGGTCTATAACAAGCGGCAACAGTGAGAGACTTTTTTCTGGAAAGGTGGATTTTTAAAAGTAGAAGCTCGAACTGTTTGGGCACAGACCTGGATAGCATGACAGAATTCTGCAGTAGATTGTAACTCCGCCCCCTTTGGCAGTTCTATCTTGTCGGAAGATGTTGTATTTGGGGATGGACATTTCTGGATTTTTGGTGGCCTTCCTTAGCCATGATTCAGACACGGCTAGGACATCCGGGTTGGCAGAGTGTGCTAAAGCAGTGAATAAAACAAATTTAGGGAGGAGGCTTCTAATGTTAACATGCATGAAACCAAGACTTTTTTACGGTTACAGAAGTCAACAAATGAGAGCGCCTGGGGAGTGGGAGTGGTGCTGGGAGCTGCAGGGCCTGGGTTAACCTCTACATCAGGCTTCTGATGTTAAGTTATCATCAACGATTAAGATTTCAGATGTTTAAACGTGTATTTGTTTCATCTGTTCAAGAGAACGTTGTAATATGCTGCTTTTCATCTCATCTTTTTTTTGACTGTTAATTTCAACAAAATAATTTGATGAGTTTGTGTGTATGAATTCCGTCTGTTTAAATTTAAGGCATATCGTCAAAGAAGGTGTGTTTTCCTCTGTGTGGAAATCTAGTGGTCGTATAGAATGACAACTTGGTTCCCTGAAGCTATACATTTCTCACGCTTATAAATTATGTTAATATATTTTAGTATTACACATTCCTTAGCACACGTCTAGCATAGGTCTGAAACGACAAATCTACTTTCTCAAGTGATCTGGCAGAAGGGTGAGTGCAGGCTTGGTGCTGACAGTTTAAATCTGTAGGCACGGTGGTAGAGACAGACAGACCACATTACCCTCAGGCTTGGTGGAAGATAGACAGGTGCTGCATCAACAACCATTGAAGCCTTTTCTTTGTATTTATAATAGTCTCTCTCTCTCTCTCTCTCTCTCTCTCTCTCTCTCTCTCTCTCTCTCCCTCCCTCCCTCTCTCTCTCTCTCCCTCTCTCTCTCCCTCTCTAAATCCTTCCCACAGACCTCATGTTTTATAACGTCTCATAATTGCCTTCCTACACTGTAGTCATGAGCACATATTCACAACTTGCATTCCGTGTATACAATATATTCAGGGGAACTTACGTTTGTTTTAGTCATGTTTTTAATTAATGATTCAAATGGAAATTGTTTGATTTGATTTCAATGGGAAATTACATCACCTCTTTTGATTCTATGCATTAAATCTGGAGACCCGATAGAATGAAAGTCTATGGTAGATGGAGTGAGATGCTCATGTGAAAGAGAGCACTGCATAATACTCAGTGAAATTGATTGAATGATTGATTGATTGATTGATTGATTGAACAAGACCATTTAATTTCCTGTCAACAAACATTGAAGATATTCTGCTTATGTTTTCTCTTGTTTTGGCTTCCTGATATCTTTTATCAGACAAAGTCTTTCTAGTCGTCTTCCATCAGGTGGCAGCAAACACCAGGCTGACTCTAAACCACTAGTTGTCTTCCATCCGGGGAGAGCAAACACCAACCTGACTCTAACACCAACCTGACTCTAACACCAACCTGACTCTAACACCACCCTGACTCTAACACCACCCTGACTCTAACACCACCCTGACTCTAACACAAACCTCTCTCTAATACCACCCTGACTCTAACACCACCCTGACTCTAACATCAACCTGACTCTAACACCACCCTGACTCTAACACCAGGCTGACTCTAACACCAGGCTGACTCTAACACCAGGCTGACTCGAACACCACCCTGACTCGAACACCACCCTGACTCTAACACCAACCTGACTCTAACACCAACCTCTCTCTAACACCACCCTGACTCTAACACCAACCTGACTCTAACACCAACCTGACTCTAACACCAACCTGACTCTAACACCAACCTCACTCTAACACCAGGCTGACTCTAACACCAACCTGACTCTAACACCAACCTGACTCTAACACCAACCTGACTCTAACAACAGGCTGACTCTAACACCAACCTAACTCTAACACCACCCTGACTCTAACACCACCCTGACTCTAACACCACCCTGACTCTAACACCAACCCGACTCTAACACCAACCTGTCTCTAACACCACCCTGACTCTAACACCAACCTGACTCTAACACCAACCTGACTCTAACACCAACCTGACTCTAACACCAGGCTGACTCTAACACCAGGCTGACTCTAACACCAACCTGACTCTAACACCAACCCGACTCTAACACCAACCCGACTCTAACACCAACCTGACTCTAACACCACCCTGACTCTAACACCAACCTGACTCTAACACCAACCTGACTCAAACACCACCCTGACTCTAACACCAGGCTGACTCTAACACCAGGCTGACTCTAACACCACCCTGACTCTAACACCAACCTGACTCTAACACCAGGCTGACTCTAACACCAACCTGACTCTAACACCAACCTGACTCTAACACCAGGCTGACTCTAACACCAACCTGACTCTAACACCAGGCTGACTCTAACACCAACCTAACTCTAACACCAACCTGACTCTAACACCAACCTGACTCTAACACCACCCTGACTCTAACACCAACCTGACTCTAACACCAACCTGACTCTAACACCAACCTGACTCTAACACCAGCTCGATCCTAAACCCCACTTCCAGAATGCACACAGAGCAGTACCCTGGATGTTTTCTACTTTGGTTGACACAATTCTGAAATAGTAAGACAATTCATGCATATTTCTCTGTTTATTACCCATGTGGCGTATAGTACTGCTGCTGTCTCTGAAATCTGCTTCCATCAACGTGAGTCGATGTGCTGTAAAAACCAACAGAGAAACAAGTTGTTCTTCTCTCTGAATTACTACACCACCGGTAGAACCCCAACCTGGCAGTCATGTGATCCAGTAGAACCCTAACCTGGCAGTCATGTGATCCAGTAGAACCCTAACCTGACAGTCATGTGAACCAGTAGAACCCTAACAGTCATGTGAACCAGTAGAACCCTAACCTGACAGTCATGTGAACCAGTAGAACCCTAACCTGACAGTCATGTGAACCAGTAGAACCCTAACCTGACAGTCATGTGAACCAGTAGAACCCTAACCTGACAGTCATGTGAACCAGTAGAACCCTAACCTGACAGTCATGTGATCCAGTAGAACCCTAACCTGACAGTCATGTGAACCAGTAGAACCCTAACAGTCATGTGAACCAGTAGAACCCTGACAGTCATGTGAACCAGTAGAACCCTAACAGTCATCTGAACCAGAAGAACCCTGACAGTCATGTGAACCAGTAGAACCCTGACCTGACAGTCATGTGAACCAGTAGAACCCTAACAGTCATGTGAACCAGTAGAACCCTAACCTGACAGTCATGTGAACTAGTAGAACCCTAACCTGACAGTCATGTGAACCAGTAGAACCCTAACCTGACAGTCATGTGAACCAGTAGAACCCTAACAGTCATGTGAACCAGTAGAACCCTAACCTGACAGTCATGTCATCCAGTAGAACCCTAACCTGACAGTCATGTGAACCAGTAGAACCCTAACCTGACAGTCATGTGAACCAGTAGAACCCTGACAGTCATGTGAACAAGTAGAACCCTAACAGTCATGTGAACTAGTAGAACCCTAACAGTCATGTGAACAAGTAGAACCCTGACCTGACAGTCATGTGAACCAGTAGAACCCTAACAGTCATGTGAACCAGTAGAACCCTAACCTAACAGTCATGTGAACCAGTAGAACCCTAACCTGACAGTCATGTGAACCAGTAGAACCCTGACCTGACAGTCATGTGAACCAGTAGAACCCTAACAGTCATGTGAACCAGTAGAACCCTAACCTGACAGTCATGTGAACCAGTAGAACCCTAACAGTCATGTGAACCAGTAGAACCCTAACCTGAAAGTCATGTGAACCAGTAGAACCCTAACAGTCATGTGAACCAGTAGAACCCTGACAGTCATGTGAACTAGTAGAACCCTGACCTGACAGTCATGTGAACCAGTAGAACCCTAACCTGACAGTCATGTGAACCAGTAGAACCCTAACCTGACAGTCATGTGATCCAGTAGAACCCTAACAGTCATGTGAACCAGTAGAACCCTAACAGTCATGTGAACCAGTAGAACCCTAACAGTCATGTGAACCAGTAGAACCCTGACAGTCATGTGAACCAGTAGAACCCTGACCTGACAGTCATGTGAACCAGTAGAACCCTAACAGTCATGTGAACCAGTAGAACCCTAACCTGACAGTCATGTGAACCAGTAGAACCCTGACAGTCATGTGAACCAGTAGAACCCTGACCTGACAGTCATGTGAACCAGTAGAACCCTAACAGTCATGTGAACCAGTAGAACCCTAACCTGACAGTCATGTGAACCAGTAGAACCCTGACAGTCATGTGAACCAGTAGAACCCTAACAGTCATGTGAACCAGTAGAACACTAACAGTCATGTGAACCAGTAGAACCCTAACCTGACAGTCATGTGATCCAGTAGAACTCTAACCTGACAGTCATGTGAACCAGTAGAACCCTAACCTGACAGTCATGTGAACCAGTAGAACCCTAACAGTCATGTGAACCAGTAGAACCCTAACAGTCATGTGAACCAGTAGAACCCTAACCTGACAGTCATGTGATCCAGTAGAACCCTAACCTGACAGTCATGTGAACCAGTAGAACCCTAACAGTTATGTGAACCAGTAGAACCCTAACAGTTATGTGAACCAGTAGAACCCTAACAGTTATGTGAACCAGTAGAACCCTAACCTGACAGTCATGTGAACCAGTAGAACCCTAACCTGACAGTCATGTGAACCAGTAGAACCCTAACAGTCATGTGAACCAGTAGAACCCTGACAGTCATGTGAACCAGTAGAACCCTGACCTGACAGTCATGTGAACCAGTAGAACCCTAACAGTCATGTGAACCAGTAGAACCCTAACAGTCATGTGATCCAGTAGAACCCTAACCTGACAGTCATGTGAACCAGTAGAACCCTAACCTGACAGTCATTTGAACCAGTAGAACCCTAACCTGACAGTCATGTGAACCAGTAGAACCCTAACCTGATAGTCATGTGAACCAGTAGAACCCTAACAGTCATGTGAACCAGAAGAACCCTAACAGTTATGTGAACAAGTAGAACCCTAACAGTTATGTGAACCAGTAGAACCCTAACAGTTATGTGAACCAGTTGAACCCTAACAGTTATGTGATCCAGTAGAACCCTAACCTGACAGTCATGTGATCCAGTAGAACCCTAACAGTTATGTGAACCAGTAGAACCCTAACAGTCATGTGAACCAGTAGAACCCTAACCTGACAGTCATGTGATCCAGTAGAACCCTAACCTAACAGTTATGTGAACCAGTAGAACCCTAACCTAACAGTTATGTGAACCAGTAGAACCCTAACAGTTATGTGAACCAGTAGAACCCTAACAGTCATGTGAACCAGTAGAACCCTAACCTGACAGTCATGTGATCCAGTAGAACCCTAACAGTCATGTGAACCAGTAGAACCCTAACCTGACAGTCATGTGAACCAGTAGAACCCTAACAGTTATGTGAACCAGTAGAACCCTAACAGTTATGTGAACCAGTAGAACCCTGACAGTCATGTGAACTAGTAGAACCCTAACAGTCATGTGAACCAGTAGAATCCTAACAGTTATGTGATCCAGTAGAACCCTAACAGTCATGTGAACCAGTAGAACCCTAACCTGACAGTCATGTCCCATACGTATGTGTTTTTATTGCGGTAGATCATGAATGTAGAATGAAAAATGATGATCTCTCTATAGCACTGGTGAAGATTTATGCTGTTCAGACAGAAGGGGAGGTTTATTTAATACATTTAACTGTTTTCTTTCTGTCCGAGAGGAGAGGAGAAGGGAGAGGAGACGAGAAGGGAGAGGAGACGAGAAGGGAGAGGGGAGAGGAGAGAGGAGAAGGGGAGAGGAGAAGAGAAGGGAGAGGGGAGAGGAGACGAGAAGGGAGAGGGGAGAGGAGAGAGGAGAAGGGGAGAGGAGAAGAGAAGGGAGAGGGGAGAGGAGAGAGGAGAAGGGGAGAGGAGAAGGGGAGAGGAGGGGGAGGTGAGGGGAGAGAGGGAGAGGGGATAGGAGAGGAGGAGGAGATGAGAGGAGAGAGGAGAGGAGAGGAGAAGAGAGGATAGAGAAGGAGGTGAGAGGAAAGGAGTAGGAGGTGAGGGGAGAGGAGAGAGGAGAGAGGAGAGGATGACTGGAGGGGAGACCAGAGCTTCTGACTCATATTCAGCATCACACACAGGGAATCTAGGCAGCCTGCCTGCTCTGGAGAGGAGAGGGAGATTGGTGCAGGGGCAGAGAGTATTGAGTCTCAGATGTGATATGTGTGAGTCATGTGGACTGTTCATATCCTGCCTGTGTAGTTCATATCATCTCTGTTCTGTGCATCTCCTCCCCTCCCTGTTGCTGTTACTGTGTTGTGTAAGATTTGGATCATTTTAAGTTGAAACAAATCTCAGCCGTAGGTGAACGGTGGCTGGTGCGCATTTTGGGGAATGGAAAGCAGATCAGACGAGAGAGACAGGGATTTGATATGTGGTATAACTGTACTCTCCTTCCTCTGAAGCCATGCTTCTGACACCTTATTACCCTCTTCATAGGTTGTCTGAGGTCTTGGTGTCTGTTCCCCTTCCAGACAGTCTGAGGATCCTCATGGAGCAGACAGGGAGAAGAGGAGGAAGAGGAAGAGGAGGGTGAAGAGAGACCTCCTAGACCTTCTGTCTGAGGACCAACTAGGGTTACCAAGCACACCCTGGACCTTCTGTCTGAGGACCAACTAGGTTCACCCAGCGCACCCTGGACCTTCTGTCTGAGGACCAACTAGGGTTACCAAGCACACCCTAGACCTTCTGTCTGAGGACCAACTAGGGTCACCCAGCGCCCTAGACCTTCTGTCTGAGGACCAGCTAGGGTCACCCAGAGCACCCTAGACCTTCTGTCTGAGGACCAACTAGGTTCACCCAGCATGCCCTAGACCTTCTGTCTGAGGACCAACTAGGGTCACCCAGCCACATAATAACAGACAGGCACAAACGACCTGAGAGCACAGCAGGAAAGGGTGGCCACAGCACTGGAGTGATTGAAAAAGCTTCTTCTACTTTCCACAATACACAAGTGGTTATCTCCACCCTGCTACCACAAAAAGACTTCCACCCTGCCACCATACAGCAGGTAAACGCAAGTATTTCCCGTGACTGTGCCTTAAAACCAAATGTTTTCCTGGCCCACCACTCCACCCTGGACTTCAACAGCCTTTACAACCAAGTCCACCTATACAAGGCAGCAGTGCCCCATTTCGCCCGGACCCTAAAGGACGTCGCCCTCAACCGCAGCCCCAACACCTCACACAGGAGCAACAGATCAACAGACACCCCCACCCAGACCAGCGAGACACCCTCCCAGATCTGGACCTCCCACCATGTGGGTCCTACACACAGAGGACCCACATCCAGACCACTTCACCACCGGCCATATCCACACCCCCCACCCCAACCAATCAATACCTCCCCAAACCAACCATGCCCACACCCCATTCAGGCCCACTCAGTTCAGACCTATGCCCCTCCTGCCCACCCCATGCCCTCCACTCCCGCAAAGAGGGCCTCAACATGAAAGTCACACATACGCCCAGGCCGTGGAGCAGGCAAACAGGCCCAACCCCCACTCTTACACTAGCCCAAGCCAATGGCATGTACCAGATGCTCAGCAGGCTCTGCTCACACTTACTGGCCTGAGGCCAAACCACACGACCAACAACATTGGACACTTTATGGAACACAAAGCCTTCACTATCTCATCCTGGAATATCCATGGCCTGAGGTCATCTGCCTTTGGCCTAAAGAGCAGGAACCTGAACTTCATCAAAGAAATCAGAAATACAGACTTTGTCATCCTACAAGAAACATGGTATAGAGGAGATGGACCCACTGGTTGCCCTCTAGGTTACAGAGAGCTGGTAGTCCCATCCACCACACTACCAGGTGGGTGGTATAGAGGAGATGGACCCACTGGTTGTCCTTTAGGTTACAGAGATCTGGTAGTCCCATCCACCACACTACCAGGTGGTATAGAGGAGACGGACCCACTGGTTGCCCTCTAGGTTACAGAAAGCTGGTAGTCCCATCCACCAAACTACCAGGTGTGAAACAAGGAAGAGACTCAGAGGGTATGCTAATTTGGTATAGAGCAGACCTAACCCACTCTATTAAATAGTCAAAACAGAAACATTTTACATCTGGCTAGAAATTAATAAGGAAATTATATCAACAGTGAAAAATGTCCTCCTGTGTGCTACCTATATCCCCCCCACTAGAATCCCCATAGTTTAATGAAGACAGCTTCTCCATCCTGGAGGGGGAAATCAATCATTACCAGGCCCAGGGACATGTACTAGTCTGTGGCGACCTAAATGCCAGAACTGGACAAGAACCTGACACCCTCAGCACACAGGGGGACAAACACCTACCTGGAGGTGACAGCATTCCCTCCCCCATATGCCCCCCTAGGCACAACTACGACAACATAACCAACAAAAACAGGTCACAACTCCTGCAGCTCTGTGGCACGCTGGGTCTGTACATAGTCAATGGTAGGCTTCGAGGGGACTCCTATGGTAGGTACACCTATAGCTCATCTCATGACAGTAGTACTGTAGACTACTTTATCACTGACCTCAACCCAGAGTCTCTCAGAGCGTTCACAGTCAGCCCACTGACACTCCTATCAGATCACAGCAAAATCACAGTCTACTTGAACAGAGCAATACTCAATCACGAGGCATCAAAGCCAAAGGAACTGAATAATATTAAAAAATGCTATAGATTGAAGGAAAATAGGGTGGAGACCTACCAAAAAACAATTAGGCAACACCAAATTCAATCCCTTTTAGACAACTTGTTAGGCGGGGCGGAGTAGGTGAACCCAAGTGCAGACTCAGACGAGGAGACAGGGATAGGGTAACTAAGGTATTTATTGAAAAGCCGGGGGGGGGGGGTGCAGGCCAGGGGAAGCTCGGGCAGGTAGTAGGGAACCAGGAAGGTAAGGGGAGTAGGGCAAGGTCAGCAGGTCCGGAGCGGAATCCAAGGGGGTCCAGGGCAGGGAAGCAGGACTGACGAGACATGGGGCAAGAGACAGGGACCAGAGTCAGAGCGGACGGAACTGTAGCAGAGAGAAAAGTAGCGTCAGGCTAGGGGAAAAACTGGCACAACAGGATAACAGGATCTATGCAGGAACAAACGGCTTGAACCGTAGACTGACTGAGCAGAGGCTACGATCTGGCAGCGTGGAAGTGGCACGGCTGAGTATTTGTAGAGGTCTTGATTATGGAACAGGTTGCAGCTGGTGGGGATCCACTCTGCCTCCATCATCCCTGTCTCCCTCTCACGTCAATCACATACACCCACACACAGAGAGGAAGGAGAGAGCCCTGGGGGGAGTGGTGGCAGGTTAGGGAGACACAGGATGACAAGTATGAGAAGTAGAGGGCGTGGCAGGAGCAGATGTAACACAACTTCCTGGACAAAAACGTTCCACTGTAATAGTGAAGGTGTAAACTTGGCAGTAGAACATCTAAACAGTATATTTGACCTCTCTGATTCTCTATCAAATCAAAAAACTGAAGAAAATGAACAACAATGACAAATGGTTTGATGAAGAATGCAAAAAACCTAAGAAAGAAATTGAGAAACCTGTCCAACCAAAAACATAGAGACCCAGAAAACCTGAGCCTACGCCTTCACTATGGTGAACCCTTAAACAATACAGAAATACACTACAGAAAAAGAAGGAACAGCACGTCAGAAATCAGCTCAATGTAACTGAAGAATCCATAGAATCTAACCACTTCTGAGAAAATTGGAAAACACTAAACAAACAACAACACGAAGAGTTATCTATCCAAAATGGAGATGTATGGGTAAACCACTTCTCCAAGCTTTTTGGCCCTATAATGAAGAACAAACAGCAAAAACATATACATGATCAAATACAAATCTTAGAATCAACTATTAAACACTACCAGAACCCACTGGATTCTCCAACAGCAGACTCGTACATTTCCTCATTGAAAACAATGTACTGAGAAAACGTCAATTTGGCTTTCTACCAAATTACCATACGACAGACCACGTATTCACCCTGCACACCCTAATTGACAAACAAACAAACCAAACCAAAACAAAGGCAAAGTCTTGTCATGCTTTGTTGACTTCCAAAAAGCTTTTCACTCAGTTTTGCATAAGGGTCTGCTCTACAAATTGATGGAAAGCGTTGTTGGGGGAAAAACATAGGGCATTATAAAATCCATGTACATAAACAACAAGTGTTTGGTTAAAATTGGCAAAAAACACCAGGGCCAGGGGGTGAGGCAGGGATGCAGCTTGAGCCCTATCCTCTTTAACATGTACGGTTCCTTTGGAAAGTATTCAGATCCCTTGACCTTTTTCACATTTTGTTACGTTACAGCCTTATTCCAAAATTGATTACATACATGAAGGGCACATTTTGGCCTTTGCTGTATGATTGATGAGAAACTCCATATTGCAAATGTACGGTCCCTTTGACTTTTGACTTCCTATGAAATCATATTGCAAATGGACAAAACACATGCCTTATCATTTACATAATTTAGCAGACGCTCTTATCCAGAGCGACTTACAGTAGTGAATGCATACATTTCATTTTCATACATTTTTTTTTTTGCGTACTTGGCCCCCCGTGGGAATCGAACCCACAACCCTGGCGTTGCAAACACCATGCTCTACCAACTGAGCTACGGGGAAGGCTATTATGCACAGTTCAAAAAATTATGACAATAAAATATGACAAAAGTATGTTCATACATCTTATACATGTGTAATTGACCAAAAAAATCGAAAGAATTAAAAAAAAAAACAGTCCAAAAAGCACTTTTTTAAGGGGGTGATAAGTTTTAGATTTTTTTTTTTCAAATTTTAAAAATGTTATTCTTGGGTCATGACTAGTGTTACATTTGCAATAAGAAAATTTATGGTGGCGCGCGCTCGCCATCTATTGAATTTTTGCTGTGTGACACTTGGCATTTGCCATATGGCATTTGCAATCAGTTTTGAATGAAACAACGTCCATTTGAGTGGTATTGTACATCTTGTATATGTTTCGTACGGTGAAAATAAGATCCCATTAATTTTTTGTCCATTTCAGGGGGGTGTTCCCTTACATAGATGTTTTTCCTCATCAATCTAGACACAATACCCCATAAAGACTAAGCGAAAACAGGTTTTAGCATAGAAAAAAAATGAAAAAAATGAAATATCACATTTATATAAGTATTCAGACCCTTTACTCAATACTCTGCTGAAGCACCTTTGGTAGCGATTACAGCATCGAGTCTTCTTGGGTATGACGCTACAAGCTTGGCACACCTGTATTTGGGGAGTTTCTCCCATTCTTCTCTGCAGATCCTCTCAAGCTCTGTCAGGTCTCTCCAGAGATGTTCGATCAGGTTCAAGTCCCGGCTCTGGCTGGGCCACTCAAGGACATTCAGACACTTGTCCCGAAGCCACTGTCTTGGCAGTGTGCTTAGGGTCGTTGTCCTGTTGGAAGGTGAACCTTCGCCCCAGTCTGAGATCCTGACCGCTCTGGAGCAGGTTTCCGTCAATTATCTCTTTGTACTTTGCTCCGTTCACCTTTCCCTTGATCCTGACTAGTCTCCCAGTCCCAGCCTCTGAAAACATCTCCACAGCATGATGCTGCCACCACCATGCTTCACCATAGGGATGGTGCCAGGTTTCCTCCAGATGTGACGCTTGGCATTCAGGCCAAAGAGTTCAATCTTGGTTTCATCAGACCAGAGAATCTTGTTTCTTATGGTCTGAGAGTCTTTAGGTGACATTTGGAAAACTCCAAGCAGGCTGTTGTGCCTTTTACTGAGGAGTGGCTTCCGTCTGGCCATTCTACCATAAAGGCCTGATTTAGTGGAGTGCTGCAGAGATTGCTTGTCCTTCTGGAAGGTTCTCCTATCTCCACAGAGGAACTCTAGCGCTCTGTCAGTTACCATCAGGTTCTTGGTCATCTAACTAACCAAGGCCCTTCACCCCAGATTGGTCAGTTTGGCCGGGCGGCCAGCTCTAGGAAGAGTCTTGGTGATTCCAAACTTCTTCCATTTAAGAATGATGGAGACCACAGTGTTCTTGGGGACCATCAATGCTGCATACATTTTTTGGTACCCTTCCCCAGATCTGTGCCTCGACACAATCATGTCTCGGACAATTCCTTCGACCTTATGGCTTGGTTTTTGCTCTGACATGCACTGTCAACTGTGGGACCTTATATAGACAGGTGTGTGCCTTTCCAAATCATGTCCAATCAATTGGATTTATCACTGGTGGACTCCAATCAAGTTGTGGAAACATCTCAATGATGATCAATGGAAACAGGATGCACCTGAGCTCAATTTTGAGTCCCACAACACATTTTTATTTTTTATTTTTATTTCACCTTTATTTAACCAGGTAGGCCAGTTGAGAACAAGTTCTAATTTGCAAATGCGACCAGGCCAAGATAAAGCGTAGTAATTCGACACATACAACAACACAGAGTTACACATGGAATAAACCAAACATACAGTCAATAATACCGTAGAACAAAAGAAAACAAAAAGTCTATATACAGTGAGTGCAAATGAGGTAAGTTAAGGCAATAAATAGGCCATGGTGTCGAAGTAATTACAATATAGCAAATGGTTTGAATACTTATGTAAATAAGGTATTTCTGTTTTTTATTTTTTGTCAATTTTCTAAATATTCTTAAAACCTGTTATCTTTGTCATTATGGGGTATTAGGTGTAGATTGTTGAGGATTTTTATCAATTTAATCAATTTTAGAATAAGGCTGTAATGTAACAAAATGTGGAAAAAGTCAAGGGGTCTGAATACTTTTCGAAGGAACTGTATTTCAACAAATTGGCGAGGGCACTATAACAGTCTGCAGCACCCGGCCTCACCCTACAAGAATCTGAAGTCAAATGTCTACTGTTTGCTGATGATCTGGTGCTTCTGTCCCCAACCAAGGAGGGCCTACAGCAGCACCTAGATCTGTCCCCAACCAAGGAGGGCCTACAGCAGAACCCAGATCGGTCCCCAACCAAGGAGGGCCTACAGCAGCACCTAGATCTGTCCCCAACCAAGGAGGGCTTACAGCAGCACCTAGATCTGTCCCCAACCAAGGAGGGCCTACAGCAGCACCTAGATCTGTCCCCAACCAAGGAGGGCCTACAGCAGCACCTAGATCTGTCCCCAACCAAGGAAGGCCTACAGCAGCACCTAGATCTGTCCCCAACCAAGGAGGGCTTACAGCAGCACCTAGATCTGTCCCCAACCAAGGAGGGCTTACAGCAGCACCTAGATCTGTCCCCAACCAAGGAGGGCCTACAGCAGCACCTAGATCTTCTGCACAGAGACTGACAGACCTGGGCCCTGACAGTAAATCTCAGTAAGACAAAAATAACGACGCGCCAAAAAAGATCCAGTTTCAACCAAGATCTAACAGAACCTGGTCTCGACTTCACTCTGCCTGCTCGACCCAGATCTAACAGAACCTGGTCTATACTTCACTCTGCCTGCTCGACCCAGATCTAACAGAACCTGGTCTCGACTTCACTCTGCCTGCTCGACCCAGATCTAACAGAACCTGGTCTCTACTTCACTCTGCCTGCTCGACCCAGATCTAACAGAACCTGGTCTCGACTTCACTCTGCCTGCTCGACCCAGATCTAACAGAACCTGGTCGCTACTTCACTCTGCCTGCTCAACCCAGATCTAACAGAACCTGGTCTCTACTTCACTCTGCCTGCTCAACCCAGATCTAACAGAACCTGGTCTCGACTTCACTCTGCCTGCTCAACCCAGATCTAACAGAACCCGGTCTCGACTTCACTCTGCCTGCTCAACCCAGATCTAACAGAACCTGGTCTCGACTTCACTCTGCCTGCTCAACCCAGAACCTTTTCCACCCTGTGACGGACACAGTAGCCAACAGTAGAGTGGAACAGTCTGCAAACTTGTTGCTTTTTGTTCTATGTTGCTCTGTCTGTATGCTACGTCTTGCTTGTCCTATGTTGCTCTGTCTGTATGCTACGTTTTGCTTGTTCTATGTTGCTCTGTCTGTGTGCTACGTCTTGCTTGTCCTATATTTCTCTGTCTGCATGCTACGTCTTTCTTGTCCTATGTTGCTCTGTCTGTATGCTACGTCTTGCTTGTTCTATGTTTCTCTGTCTGTATGCTACGTCTTGCTTGTCCTATGTTTCTCTGCGTGTGCTCACTGCTCTATGATTGTCTGCATTGTAATTGTTTTTAATAACCTGCCCAGGGACTGCGGTGGAAAATTAGCCGGCTGGCTTTAGATTTGTTGAGATGAAGAGTTTAATGCTGCTCATGCAAACAGGAAGAGGAATATGGACTTCCCTGTTTCCATGTCTTGGTGCTAATTCCCCTTCACCCTCTCACCCGTCGCCCCGTCACCCCGTCACGAGGGATAGAGCTGAAACCTCTGGTCAGGACCAGCATAGTGTTGTGCCCCATCTCTTCCCCCAGCACAGACAGCACTGCAGCATGACTAGCTGTTCTAAAACAA
Organism: Salmo trutta; assembly: GCF_901001165.1. Classification (NCBI taxonomy): domain Eukaryota; kingdom Metazoa; phylum Chordata; class Actinopteri; order Salmoniformes; family Salmonidae; genus Salmo; species Salmo trutta. The sequence continues at coordinate 1,425,589 of NC_042962.1, forward strand.
CTCCTCTGTAGAGCAACACATGGGAAATAAAGATACATGGGAGAGAGAGAGAAGGGTAAGATGGGATGGCTCCCACTCTCAAACCCTCCTTCCCCCTCTCTCTCTCTGGCTCCCCCTCTCATACCCTTCTTCCCTCTCTCTCTCTCTCTCTCTCTCTCTCTGGATCCCCCTCTCAAACTCTCCTTCCCCCTCTCTCTCTCTGGCTCCCCCTCTCAAACCCCCTCTCAAACCCTCCTTTCCCCCCTCTCTCTCTCTCTGGCTCCCCCTCTCAAACCCTCCTTCCCCCCCTCTCTCTCTCTCTGGTTCCCCCTCTCAAACACCCTCTCAAACCCTCCTTCCCCCCCACTCTCTCTCTGGCTCCCTCTCTCAAACCCTCCTTCCTCCTCTCTCTCTCTCTCTCTGGCTCCCCCTCTCAAAGCCTCCTTCCCCCTCTCTCTCTCTCTCTCTCTGGCTCCCCCTCTCAAACCCTCCTTCCCCCTCTCTCTCTCTCTCTGGCTCCCCCTCTCAAACCCTCCTTCCCTCTCTCTCTCTCTCTCTGGCTCCCCCTCTCAAAGCCTCCTTCCCCCTCTCTCTCTCTCTCTCTGGCTCCCCCTCTCAAACCCTCCTTCCTCCTCTCTCTCTCTCTGGCTCCCACTCTCAAACCCTCCTTCCCCCTCTCTCTCTCTCTCTGGCTCCCCCTCTCAAACCCTCCTTCCCCCTCTCTCTCTCTCTCTGGCTCCCCCTCTCAAACCCTCCTTCCCCTTTCTCTCTCTCTCTGGTTCCCAGACAGGGTAGTCGTCCAGAAATCATCAACCCCTGTTTTTCAGTGGTGGAAAAAGTACCAAGTTGTTAAAGTATAGATACCTTAATAGAAAGTTTGTCAAGTAAAAGCAAAAGTCACCAAGTAAAATTCTAAAAGTATTTGGTTTTAAATACACTGAAGTATAAAAAGTAAAAGTTCAAATAATTTCAAATTTCTTATATTAAGCAAACCAGATGACGCCATAAAATATATTTTTTAATTTACGGAAAGCTATTTATAAGGGCACACTACAACACTCAACACTCAAAAATATAAAAAGTAAAGTACAGATACCCCAAAAAACAACTTAAGTATTACTCAAATATTTAAGTACTTCACAACATTGCTATTATTTCACACAGTGAAAAATCTAAGTTGGGTGAATATTTAAGATACCCACCATACCAGAACACACTACATCACTCCCCAACCCTCTCCTCTCCTCTCCTCTCCTCTCCTCTCCTCTCCTCTCCTCTCCTCTCCTCTCCTCTCCACTCCCCAGAGCCATCCCCTCCTCTCTACTATTCTCTCTCCTCTCCTCTCCTCTTTTCCACTCCACTTCACTCTGCCATCCCCTCCTCTCTACTAATCTCTCTCCTGCTCTCCTCTCCTCTCCTCTCCTCTCCACTCCACTCTGCCATCCCCTCCTCTCTACTAATCTCTCTCCTGCTCTCCTCTCCCCTGCTCTCTGATCTCCTCTCCACTCTGCCATCCCCTCCTCTCTGCTCTCCTCTCCTCTCCACTCCACTCCACTCCACTCCTCTCCACTCTGCCATCCCATCCCCTCCTCTCTACTAATCTCTCTCCTGCTCTCCTCTCCTCTCCTCTCCACTCCTCTCCTCTCCACTCCACTCTGCCATCCCCTCCTCTCTACTAATCTCTCTCCTGCTCTCCTCTCCCCTGCTCTCTGCTCTCCTCTCCACTCTGCCATCCCCTCCTCTCTGCTCTGCTCTCCTCTCCTCTCCTCTCCTCTCCTCTCCACTCCACTCTGCCATCCCCTCCTCTCTACTAATCTCTCCCCTGTTCTCCTCTCCTCTCCTCTCCTCTCCTCTCCTCTCCTCTCCTCTCCTCTCCTCTCCTCTCCTCTCCTCTCCTCTCCTCTCCTCTCTGCCATCCCTTCCTCTCTGCTCTCCTCTCCCCAGCTCACCCCTGCTGTGAGTGCACGCATGAGTGTAAACGCACGAGTGCACGTTTACAAAGTGCATCCTTGTAGCAGTAAATGTTTGCCTTGGGGTAAAATGCACCAATGACCATGGGACAAGTTGAGCCAATGGTTGAGCAAATGGCAAGTGGAGCAAATTGAAGTGTTTTCTTCCCAAGCGTAATGCAAGCCATTATTGCTGGGATATGAGGTAATAACAGGGCCTGTTTAAAGTCTGGGATATGAGGTAATAACAGGGCCTGTTTAAAGTCTGGGATATGTCATGACGTTGGCCTGTGGGTAAGGTTTATGACCCCCCATAAATACCTTTCTCCCTTCCCATCTCTCTCTGACCCTACTGAAGGACTGTTGAATAGCCTTTGTTAAACATAGAGAATCTGGGAACATCAAACAAGTGGGGGGAAAGGAACCATATTTCAGTAATAGAACCAGTTGGAAATATGCCAGGTAGTTAATAATGAATATGATGTCTGTCCGGTTGTCATCTGAGACATTATGACTGATGACAGGACGACATAAACTGTATCTGGGAAAGTCTACACATTCTAGTTATCAGATTCACATGGAACTGTTGTGCAATTTAAATGCAATTTAAATGAAACTATTTGTGAGAAGATTAAATGTAATTTTAGCTTCCAAATGAGAGAATTGGGTTTTCATAAGGTTAGAGCCCTGCTCAATCAGTGGCCCGTCCCTGTGAAGAGACATGGGTTATAAACTATGAAACACACCCTTCTCTCCCGCCACTATATAAGCCCGTGATTAAAATGTAACCTTCTGTTCCGCGGACGATAGGACGACGGTCCATACGTTAAAAAGGACTAACATGTCAACTACAGAACTAAGCCAACCTCAGCGTGAGTTTTGGTTGTGAATGGTATGAACTTTGAACTCTTATTCACTACAGAAGTGATACTTCCTAGCCGTTGAGTTAGCAGCGGCCGCTGTAGACGTGGGCTAGGAAAGGACGGACGACGTATTCAGTCTAACACACAACGACGATACTACAGGACAGGAAGATCTCTGTTGGCCAACACGGCCAGCATCTACGACCAACCTACCGAAGCGCAGCTCAGAGTAAATATTTATTGCATTTCCCTTTTCCAAATGGGCGGTAATTTAGAATGCATAAGATAATGTATTTACGATAGCATAGCTGCTGTTTCTTTGTTCCTAAATCTTCCCGCTCTTTCATTCAAGCCCAACCCCCCTTTCCTTTGTGTAACCAGCCATGATACAGGCTCCATTCACCAGGACGTTTTCTGTATGACATCAATTGCATTCTGTGTATATGTCATTCTGTGTGATTAGTTTAGGTATTTAGTAAATAAATAATTAAACCCAATTTTGTATTGCTAATTCAACTTGTTAGCCAGGGTTCGGGAAGATAACCAAGAATTTACAACTTTCAGATGAGACTGAAATAAGGTGACGATTAATATTGACTGCTATTGATGTAAAATATGACTAGGTCTTTCAGAGTTTAGTCGGAAGATAACAGCTCTATAAACACTCTTTCGTGGTGCCCCGACTTTCTAGTTAATTACATTTACATGATTAGCTTAATCAGGTAATATTAATTACAGAGAAAGGATTTTATTATAGAATAGCATGTCATATCCCTTAATCCGGCATAGCCAAAGACACGACACTTATGAGATAACAACAGGGCCTGTTTAAAGTCTGGGATATGAGGTAACAACAGGGCCTGTTTATAGTCTGGGATATGAGGTAACAACAGGGCCTGTTTATAGTCTGGGATATGAGGTAACAACAGGGCCTGTTTATAGTCTGGGATATGAGGTAACAACAGGGCCTGTTTATAGTCTGGGATATGAGGTAACAACAGGGCCTGTTTAAAGTCTGGGATATGAGGTAATAACAGGGCCTGTTTATAGTCTGGGATATGAGGTAACAACAGGGCCTGTTTAAAGTCTGGGATATGAGGTAACAACAGGGCCTGTTTATAGTCTGGGATATGAGGTAATAACAGGGCCTGTTTATAGTCTGGGATATGAGGTAATAACAGGGCCTGTTTATAGTCTGGGATATGAGGTAACAACAGGGCCTGTTTATAGTCTGGGATATGAGGTAACAACAGGGCCTGTTTAAAGTCTGGGATATGAGATAACAACAGGGCCTGTTTATAGTCTGGGATATGAGATAACAACAGGGCCTGTTTAAAGTCTGGGATATGAGGTAACAACAGGGCCTGTTTAGCTAACCTAGCTAGCTACAAGATAGCTAAAATTACCGTGACCACTTTGTTTAGACAATCTATGTTTTCAAAACTGTAATATTTACATGAATTCAATTGACATTTTACAATTTACCCTGTCCCTCAGCTCAACTAACCCTGTCCCTCAGCTCAACTAACCCTGTCCCTCAGCTCAACTAACCCTGTCCCTCAGCTCAGCTCAACTAACCCTGTCCCTCAGCTCAACTAACCCTGTCCCTCAACTCAGCTAACCCTGTCCCTCAACTCAGCTAACCCTGTCCCTAAGCTCAACTAACCCTGTCCCTCAGCTCAACTAACCCTGTCCCTCAACTCAGCTAACCCTGTCCCTCAGCTCAACTAACCCTGTCCCTCAACTCAGCTAACCCTGTCCTCTCAGCTCAACCTAACCCTGTCCCTCAGCTCAACTAACCCTGTCCCTCAACTCAACTAACCCTGTCCCTCAGCGCAACTAACCCTGTCCCTCAACTCAACTAACCCTGTCCCTCAGCGCAACTAACCCTGTCCCTCAACTCAACTAACCCTGTCCCTCAACTCAACTAACCTGTCCCTCAACTCAACTAACCCTGTCCCTCAGCTCAACCTAACCCTGTCCCTCAGCTCAACCTAACCTGTCCCTCAGCTCAACTAACCCTGTCCCTCAGCTCAACCTAACCCTGTCCCTCAGCTCAACTAACCCTGTCCTTCAGCTCAACTTACCCTGTCCCTCAGCTCAACTAACCCTGTCCCTCAGCTCAACTAACCCTGTCCTTCAGCTCAACTTACCCTGTCCCTCAGCTCAACTAACCCTGTCCCTCAGCTCAACTAACCCTGTCCTTCAGCTCAACTTACCCTGTCCCTCAGCTCAACTAACCCTGTCCTTCAGCTCAACTAACCCTGTCCCTCAGCTCAACCTAACCCTGTCCCTCAGCTCAACTAACCCTGTCCTTCAGCTCAACTAACCCTGTACCTCAGCTCAACTAACCCTGTCCCTCAACTCAACTAACCCTGTCCTTCAGCTCAACTTACCCTGTCCCTCAGCTCAACTAACCCTGTCCTTCAGCTCAACTTACCCTGTCCCTCAACTCAACTAACCCTGTCCCTCAACTCAACTAACCCTGTCCTTCAGCTCAACTATGAATTCTGATATTTCTTTCACCCAGGGATACACAACATCTTGGAATATAGAAAGAATACTATATTTCCCTTGAAGGATTGATGCTGAATGTAGAAATGTCTCAGCTTACCCCACTCTCCCTTTCACGAAACCAACATCAGTATGCTGCTAACATATTAGCTTCCTCCGCTGTCCCTGACCCCGTACCGGGGTCAACCCAGAGATCCTCTTCTTCACAACACATGTCACCACCCTCCTTGACAACATACCAACCGTTGGAGCAATACAAAAGATACCAATTGGATAGCTCCATCGGAGACATTTCAAGCTAGCCCATTTGTTATCTAAGCAATGAGTCCTACTTCCGTGCAGGGTTTGTGTGAACACTAATTATCCGATTGTTAAAATGACTTATCATGGTTAAAGCCAGATAATAACACTCACAGATGTACTACAGCATGAGAACCTTTAACATCTAGAAATACACAAAACATAAGACTAAGACAAAGCAGAGACAGGAAGACCGTATTTACCTAGCAGAGGTAGGGGAGCAAAGCCAGGTGGGTCCAGGTGGGTCCAGGTGGGTCCAGGTTGGTCCAGGTTGGTCCAGGTGGGTCCTGGTGGGTCCAGATGGGTCCAGATGGGTCCAGGTGGGTCCAGGTGGGTCCTGGTGGGTCCAGGTGGGTCCTAGTGAGTCCAGGTGGGTCCAGGTGGGTCTTGGTGGGTCCAGATGGGTCCAGGTGGGTCCTGGCAAACAGCGTCACCTGTAGCAGTGATTAAAACATGACGCACCTGTTGAGGAGGAGGGGTGCAGGGGTGACCATGATGGATGGCCAACAGAATGTCAAGGTGACTCAAGCCAGGAGGGGAGAGGGAGGAGATGGGAACGGGAGGAGGGAAGAGAAAGGAGGAGAGGGATAAGATAGGAGGGAAGGGAGGGAGGAGGAAGAGGAGGAGAGGGAGGAGATGGGAGGGGGAAGGAGGGAAGAGAAAGGAGGAGAGGGATAAGATAGGAGGGAAGGGAGGGAGGAGGAAGAGGAGGAGAGGGAGGAGATGGGAGGGGGAAGGAGGGAAGAGAAAGGAGGAGAGGGAGGAGGGGGGAGGAGGAGGGGGAGGAGGAGGGAGGGGGAGGAGGGAAGAGAAAGGAGGAGAGGGATAAGATAGGAGGGAAGAGAAAGGAGGGAAGGGAGGAGGAGGAAGAGGAGGAGAGGGAGGAGATGGGAGGGGGAGGAGGGAAGAGGAAGGAGGAGAGGGATAAGATAGGAGGGAAGGGAGGGAGGAGGAGGAAGAGGAGGAGAGGGAGGAGATGGGAAATGGAAGGAGGGAAGAGAAAGGAGGAAAGGGAGGAGGAGGAGGGAGGGGGAAGGAGGGAAGTGAAAGGAGGGGAGGGAGGAGGAGGGAGGGGGAAGGAGGGAAGTGAAAGGAGGGGAGGGAGGAGGAGGGAGGGGGAAGGAGGGAAGTGAAAGGAGGGGAGGGAGGAGGAGGGAGGGGGAATGAGGGAAGAGAAAGGGGGGGAGGGAGGAGGAGGGAGGGGGAAGGAGGGAAGAGAAAGGAGGGGAGGGAGGAGGAGGGAGGGGGAATGAGGGAAGAGAAAGGAGGGGAGGGAGGAGGAGGGAGGGGGGAGGAGGGAAGAGAAAGGAGGAGGAGGAGGAGGAGGGAGGGGGAAGGAGGGAAGAGAAAGGAGGAGGAGGAGGAGGAGGACATTTATCTGATGCTAGTAGGTTGTGAGTCATCACTGGGTCCTTGTGTAAAGCCTGTCCAGGTAGAAGAGACAACACTGGTAGATTGCAACGTGTGGCGGGCTCTTAAAACACTAACAGCTAATGGCTAGGTACAGAGGGGTCTTTATATGTTTTTCTGTCAGTCTTAAAACACTTCTTAGGGCTAGGCCCCTTTTTTCTCAATTTCTGCCTGAATGACGTCCCTAAAGTAAACTGCCTGTTGCTCAGGCCCTGAAGCCAGGATATGCATATAATTAATACCATTGGAAAGAAAACACTTTGAAATTAGTAGAAATGTTGTAGGAGAAGGTAACACAGTAGATATGATAGGAGACAATCCAATGAAAAACCAACCAGAATATTAGCGAATATTAGAGGATATTGGAAATTAGTTCCCTGAATGCAATTCCTATGTCTTCAACAGGGTGTCAGCAGTCTATGTTCAAGGTTTCAGGCTGTAACTTCAAAAACGAATAAGAAATAACAGTTTTAGTACAGGGACACAATTTGTGTTTAGGCGCGTTACGAAGACAGGACGCACCTGGTAAAATCGGTTTCCTATTGAAGATACTTCTTTCCGTATAAAATAGTATAGTTTGATTACATTTTAGGGTATCTGAGGAGTAAATAGAAATGTATTTTGACTTGTTGAAACAAAGTTTATGGGTAGATTTTTGGATTCCTTTCTCTGCATGTTGAACGAGTGGATTACTCAAATCGATGGCACCAACTAAACAGACTTTTTGGGATATAAAGAAGGATTTTATCTAACAAAACAACACTACATGTTATAGCTGGGACCCTTAGGATGACAAATCAGAGGAAGATTTTCAAAAAGTAAGTGAATATTTAAATTTTGTGAATTTATGAAATTTGTGAATTTATGAAATCTGTGCTGGTGGAAAAATATTTTTATGTGGGGCACCGTTCTCAAACAATCACATGGCATGCTTTCGCTGTAATACCTACTGTAAATCGGACAGTGCAGTTAGATTAACAAGAATTTAAGCTTTCAACTGATATAAGACACATATCTACCTAAATGTTTAATATCCATAATTTTCATGAATATTTATTTGAATTGCGCACCCTCCAGTTTCACCGGAAGTTTTCCCGCTAGCGGGATGCCTAGCCTTATTAACACTTACAGCTAATGGCTAGGTACAGAGGGATCTTTGGAAGTCTTTCTGTCAGTCTGTGAGTGTCTGAATCATTCAGAGGCTGTCTTTCTGAAATTTCCTAAAATTGAGTTCCACCCCCTTTTTGTCCTCAGAACATCCTCAATTTGTCGGGGAAATGGACTCTACAAGGTGTCGAAAGCGTTCAACAGGGATGCTGGCCCAAGTTGATTCCAATGCTTCCATCAGTTGTGTCCAGTTGGCTGGATGTCCTTTGGGTGGTGGACCATTCTGGATACACACAGTAAAACCCAGCAGCGTTGCAGTTCTTAACAGACTGAAACCGGTGCACCTGGCACCTACTACCATACCCTGTTCAAAGGCACTTCGAATCTTTTGTCTTTCCCATTCACACTCTGAATGATACACGTACACAATCCATGTCTCAATTGTCTCAAGGTTTAACAATCCTTCTTTAATAACCTGTCTCCTCCCCTTCATCTACACAAGGGATGGGCAACTTCGATGGGGGTGGGGGCCACAAAAAAAACGAAACTCGTCATGAGGGGTCGCAGTGGCTCGTGGGTCTGTGTACCCACATGTCCTCTGTGCCTTGTCCTCTGTGCCTTGTCCTCTGTGCCTTGTCCTCTGTGCCTTGTCCTCTGTGCCTTGTCCTCTGTGCCTTGTCCTCTGTACCTTGTGCTTTGTGCCTTGTCCTCTGTGCCTTGTCCTCTGTGCCTTGTCCTCTGTACCTTGTCCTTTGTGCCTTGTCCTTTGTGCCTTGTCCTCTATGCCTTGTCCTCTGTACCTTGTCCTTTGTGCCTTGTCCTTTGTGCCTTGTCCTCTGTGCCTTGTCCTCTGTGTTCTTCAGCAAAACATTAATCTATTACTGCTCCCAGCAAAAGCACTTCACCTGCTACCCGAAACCAACTCATCCACTTAACAAGTATTACAACCAGGTGCTGAGAATATTACTAGGGCAAAATGGCTGCCTTTCATTGAAAAAGCAAGTAGATTTCCTGTCCATAACATTGTCTCAAACTCTTTCCCCTTCCTTAATACAATACATGGCAAAAAAAACATTCCGCTTTGTTGCAGGACACACAGCAACAACAAAAAAATATGACACTGGAATCACAACATTGAATCCCACTGTTACCAGATGCGAGATGACAGAATAATCTGGATGAGAGACCGGAGTGTTATTCTATTCAGCGTTAGATTCATTAATTACTTAAACATTTTGTCCCCTGGGGGCCACCGTGGCTGTTCAAACTGATGAGCTGTTCTGCTGTCTCCATGGAAACCCAACATTACTGCCAAGGACCTAATTATGGTTATCAAGATGGCCGTTTTTTTTACTTTTTTTTATTTTTAAACTCATTGGGAGGTTTTGTTTCTTGTTTTACGATGCACACCGTTTTCTCTCTTTTTGTTCCTGTTCAGTTGTTTCTCGTAGGTGAAGAGTAGAGGGTTAAGTACGGCTTTATAAAGTAGAGAATTACAACTCTGACTGTCGCTTGACACTGAAAGCTGTTGTTAGAGACTTGCTTTAGAGACGTTTCTCTGTCTCCTGCTGCCACACAAGGCTGTTGTCTTCTCCTGAATATAGACAAGAGAGAGAAATCCTCAGAGACTCCCGGGTTTTTTTTCTGTTCACTGTCGTCTGTCATTTCCATCACCTCTTATCTTCTCCTGCAGCTGTATTTAAGGTCAAAGATCAGTGTGGGAAATGGGTAGCCCTAACCCTAATCCCAGGGAATGAGTTGGCTTCTATGCTTGTGGGCTTGAAATGTAAGTGAGGTTTAAACCTGGCTAGCAATAGGGAGGGCTGGCTGGTATGTGTACATTAGTATGCCTTGAAGGTTAGGCAGCTGTCTCAGTTTGTCGTTCTCTTGCTGGCAGAGCTGGATCCACTTGAAATGAGCTACACGAGGACACGAAATTGCAGGAGCTCGTCTTCCTGAATGAGTTCAAAGCGAGGGTCAAAATCTATGGTGGACAATAAAGTGGGGGGGGGGGCTGTCAATGTTTTGACCCCTAGATTAATCACACATTCCCAAATAATTCTTGCCTGCTCAAATGGAGGTTATTACATTCTGGTGCTTTGTGTTATATGTTGTAATGACGTCTGACACTTTGTGTGTGTAACGGTCATCGTACGTAGTGGACCAAGGCGCGGCGGGTTGAGTAGTGACTCACAGTGACTTTATTGAACACGTAACAAACAAAACAAGAAAATGATCGAACGAACAGGATCGCAGGCTAAACACACAGCTATGCAACCACAACTTCCCACAAAGGGACAGGTGAAACAGGGCTACCTAAGTATGACTCTCAATCAGTAACAATGATCTTTCAGCTATAGTACAGCTGTTCCTGATTGAGAGCCATACCAGGCCAACACAAAGAAATACACAACATAGAAAACCATAGAAATACAAAACAAGAACATTACCCAAAAACACCGGAACACATAAATCAAACACCCCTCTTACATAAATACATATCCCATTAAACCCCGAACCACATAAAACAAATACCCCCTGCCACGTCCTGACCGAACTACAATAACCAATAACCCCTTATACTGGTCAGAACGTGACAGTGTGCTGCTATTGTGGCCAGGTCTCTTTTGAAAAATAAGTTTTTAATCTCAATGAGACTAACCTGGTGAAATAAAGCTAAAAAAAATAAAAACATCTATTAAAAAAGAATGCGATATTGTTGATTTTCAGCTATATTACAGCTGGGGTCCTACCGTATGTTAGTTATAGATATATTACAGCTGGGGTCCTACCGTATGTTAGTTACCAGATATATTACAGCTGGGGTCCTACCGTATGTTAGTTATAGATATATTACAGCTGGGGTTCTACCGTATGTTAGTTATAGATATATTACAGCTGGGGTCCTACCGTATGTTAGTTATCAGATATATTACAGCTGGGGTCCTACCGTATGTTAGTTATAGATATATTACAGCTGGGGTCCGACCGTATGTTAGTTATCAGATATATTACAGCTGGGGTCCTACCGTATGTTAGATATCAGATATATTACAGCTGGGGTCCTACCGTATGTTAGTTATAGATATATTACAGCTGGGGTCCTACCGTATGTTAGTTATAGATATATTACAGCTGGGGTCCTACCGTATGTTAGTTATAGATATATTACAGCTGGGGTCCTACCGTATGTTAGTTATCAGATATATTACAGCTGGGGTCCTACCGTATGTTAGTTATAGATATATTACAGCTGGGGTCCTACCGTATGTTAGTTATCAGATATATTACAGCTGGGGTCCTACCGTATGTTAGTTATAGATATATTACAGCTGGGGTCCTACCGTATGTTAGTTATCAGATATATTACAGCTGGGGTCCTACCATATGTTAGTTATAGATATATTACAGCTGGGGTCCTACCGTATGTTAGTTATCAGATATATTACAGCTGGGGTCCTACCGTATGTTAGTTATCAGATATATTACAGCTGGGGTCCTACCGTATGTTAGTTATAGATATATTACAGCTGGGGTTCTACCGTATGTTAGTTATCAGATATATTACAGCTGGGGTCCTACCGTATGTTAGTTATCAGATATATTACAGCTGGGGTCCTACCGTATGTTAGTTATAGATATATTACAGCTGGGGTTCTACCGTATGTTAGTTATCAGATATATTACAGCTGGGGTCCTACCGTATGTTAGTTATAGATATATTACAGCTGGGGTCCTACCGTATGTTAGTTATAGATATATTACAGCTGGGGTCCTACCGTATGTTAGTTATAGATATATTACAGCTGGGGTCCTACCGTATGTTAGTTATCAGATATATTACAGCTGGGGTCCTACCGTATGTTAGTTATAGATATATTACAGCTGGGGTCCTACCGTATGTTAGTTATAGATATATTACAGCTGGGGTCCTACCGTATGTTAGTTATCAGATATATTACAGCTGGGGTCCTACCGTATGTTAGTTATAGATATATTACAGCTGGGGTCCTACCGTATGTTAGTTATCAGATATATTACAGCTGGGGTCCTACCGTATGTTAGTTATAGATATATTACAGCTGGGGTCCTACCGTATGTTAGTTATCAGATATATTACAGCTGGGGTCCTACCGTATGTTAGTTATAGATATATTACAGCTGGGGTCCTACAGTATGTTAGTTATAGATATATTACAGCTGGGATCCTACCGTATGTTAGTTACCAGATATATTACAGCTGGGGTCCTACCGTATGTTAGTTATAGATATATTACAGCTGGGGTCCTACCGTATGTTAGTTATCAGATATATTACAGCTGGGGTCCTACCGTATGTTAGTTATAGATATATTACAGCTGGGGTCCTACCGTATGTTAGTTATAGATATATTACAGCTGGGGTCCTACCGTATGTTAGTTATCAGATATATTACAGCTGGGGTCCTACCGTATGTTAGTTATAGATATATTACAGCTGGGGTCCTACCGTATGTTAGTTATAGATATATTACAGCTGGGGTCCTACCGTATGTTAGTTATAGATATATTACAGCTGGGGTCCTACCGTATGTTAGTTATAGATATATTACAGCTGGGGTCCTACCGTATGTTAGTTATCAGATATATTACAGCTGGTGTCCTACCGTATGTTAGTTATCAGATATATTACAGCTGGGGTCCTACCTTATGTTAGTTATCAGATATATTACAGCTGGGGTCCTACCGTATGTTAGTTATCAGATATATTACAGCTGGGGTCCTACCGTATGTTAGTTATCAGATATATAACAGCTGGGGTCCTACCGTATGTTAGTTATAGATATATTACAGCTGGGGTCCTACCGTATGTTAGTTATAGATATATTACAGCTGGGGTCCTACCATATGTTAGTTATAGATATATTACAGCTGGGGTCCTACCGTATGTTAGTTATCAGATATATTACAGCTGGAGTCCTACCGTATGTTAGTTACCAGATATATTACAGCTGGGGTTCTACCGTATGTTAGTTATAGATATATTACAGCTGGGATCCTACCGTATGTTAGTTATAGATATATTACAGCTGGGGTCCTACCGTATGTTAGTTATAGATATATTACAGCTGGGGTCCTACCATATGTTAGTTATCAGATATATTACAGCTGGGGTCCTACCGTATGTTAGTTATAGATATATTACAGCTGGGGTCCTACCGTATTTTAGTTATAGATATATTACAGCTGGGGTCCTACCGTATGTTAGTTATCAGATATATTACAGCTGGGGTCCTACCATATGTTAGTTATAGATATAATACAGCTGGGGTCCTACCGTATGTTAGTTATAGATATATTACAGCTGGGGTCCTACCGTATGTTAGTTATAGATATATTACAGCTGGGGTCCTACCGTATGTTAGTTATAGATATATTACAGCTGGGGTCCTACCGTATGTTAGTTATCAGATATATTACAGCTGGGGTCCTACCGTATGTTAGTTATAGATATATTACAGCTAGGGTCCTACCGTATGTTAGTTATCAGATATATTACAGCTGGGGTCCTACCGTATGTTAGTTATCGGATATATTACAGCTGGGGTCCTACCGTATGTTAGTTATCAGATATATTACAGCTGGGGTCCTACCGTATGTTAGTTATAGATATATTACAGCTGGGGTCCTACCGTATGTTAGTTATCAGATATATTACAGCTGGGGTCCTACCGTATGTTAGTTATCAGATATATTACAGCTGGGGTCCTACCGTATGTTAGTTATCAGATATATTACAGCTGGGGTCCTACCGTATGTTAGTTATCAGATATATTACAGCTGGGGTCCTACCGTATGTTAGTTATCAGATATATTACAGCTGGGGTCCTACCGTATGTTAGTTATCAGATATATTACAGCTGGGGTCCTACCGTATGTTAGTTATAGATATATTACAGCTAGGGTCCTACCGTATGTTAGTTATCAGATATTTTACAGCTGGGGTCCTACCGTATGTTAGTTATCAGATATATTACAGCTGGGGTCCTACCGTATGTTAGTTATCAGATATATTACAGCTGGGGTCCTACCGTATGTTAGTTATAGATATATTACAGCTGGGGTCCTACCGTATGTTAGTTATAAGATATATTACAGCTGGGGTCCTACCGTATGTTAGATATCAGATATATTACAGCTGGGGTCCTACCGTATGTTAGTTATAGATATATTACAGCTGGGGTCCTACCGTATGTTAGTTATAGATATATTACAGCTGGGGTCCTACCGTATGTTAGTTATAGATATATTACAGCTGGGGTCCTACCGTATGTTAGTTATCAGATATATTACAGCTGGGGTCCTACCGTATGTTAGTTATAGATATATTACAGCTGGGGTCCTACCGTATGTTAGTTATCAGATATATTACAGCTGGGGTCCTACCGTATGTTAGTTATAGATATATTACAGCTGGGGTCCTACCGTATGTTAGTTATCAGATATATTACAGCTGGGGTCCTACCGTATGTTAGTTATAGATATATTACAGCTGGGGTCCTACCGTATGTTAGTTATCAGATATATTACAGCTGGGGTCCTACCGTATGTTAGTTATCAGATATATTACAGCTGGGGTCCTACCGTATGTTAGTTATAGATATATTACAGCTGGGGTTCTACCGTATGTTAGTTATCAGATATATTACAGCTGGGGTCCTACCGTATGTTAGTTATCAGATATATTACAGCTGGGGTTCCTACCGTATGTTAGTTATAGATATAATACAGCTGGGGTCCTACCGTATGTTAGTTATAGATATATTACAGCCGGGGTCCTACCGTATGTTAGTTATAAGATATATTACAGCTGGGGTCCTACCGTATGTTAGTTATAGATATATTACAGCTGGGGTCCTACCGTATGTTAGTTATCAGATATATTACAGCTGTGGTCCTACCGTATGTTAGTTATCAGATATATTACAGCTGGGGTCCTACCGTATGTTAGTTATCAGACATATTACAGCTGGGGTCCTACCGTATGTTAGTTATAGATATATTACAGCTGGGGTCCTACCGTATGTTAGTTATAGATATATTACAGCTGGGGTTCTACCGTATGTTAGTTATAGATATATTACAGCTGGGGTCCTACCGTATGTTAGTTATCAGATATATTACAGCTGGGGTTCTACCGTATGTTAGTTATAGATATATTACAGCTGGGGTCCTACCGTATGTTAGTTATCAGATATATTACAGCTGGGGTCCTACCGTATGTTAGTTATAGATATATTACAGCTGGGGTCCTAGCGTATGTTAGTTATCAGATATATTACAGCTGGGGTTCTACCGTATGTTAGTTATAGATATATTACAGCTGGGGTCCTACCGTATGTTAGTTATAGATATATTACAGCTGGGGTCCTACCGTATGTTAGTTATAGATATATTACAGCTGGGGTCCTACCGTATGTTAGTTATAGATATATTACAGCTGGGGTCCTACCGTATGTTAGTTATCAGATATATTACAGCTGGGGTCCTACCGTATGTTAGTTATAGATATATTACAGCTGGGGTCCTACCGTATGTTAGTAATCAGATATATTACAGCTGGTGTCCTACCGTATGTTAGATATCAGATATATTACAGCTGGGGTCCTACCGTATGTTAGTTATCAGATATATTACAGCTGGGGTCCTACCGTATGTTAGTTATAGATATATTACAGCTGGGGTCCTACCGTATGTTAGATATCAGATATATTACAGCTGGGGTCCTACCGTATGTTAGTTATCAGATATATTACAGCTGGGGTCCTACCGTATGTTAGTTATAGATATATTACAGCTGGGGTCCTATCGTATGTTAGTTATAGATATATTACAGCTGGGGTCCTACCGTATGTTAGATATCAGATACATTACAGCTGGGGTCCTACCGTATGTTAGTTATCAGATATATTACAGCTGGGGTCCTACCGTATGTTAGTTATCAGATATATTACAGCTGGGGTCCTACCGTATGTTAGTTATCAGATATATTACAGCTGGGGTCCTACCGTATGTTAGTTATCAGATATATTAAACATGGGGTCCTACCGTATGTAGTTATAGATATATTACAGCTGGGGTCCTACCGTATGTTAGTTATAGATATATTACAGCTGGGTCCTACCGTATGTTAGTTATAGATATATTACAGCTGGGGTCCTACCGTATGTTAGTTATAGATATATTACAGCTGGGGTCCTACCGTATGTTAGTTATAGATATATTACAGCTGGGGTCCTACCGTATGTTAGTTATAGATATATTACAGCTGGGGTCCTACCGTATGTTAGTTATCAGAAATATTACAGCTGGGGTTCTACCGTATGTTAGTTATCAGATATATTACAGCTGGGGTCCTACCGTATGTTAGTTATCAGATATATTACAGCTGGGGTCCTACCGTATGTTAGTTATAGATATATTACAGCTGGGGTCCTACCGTATGTTAGTTATAGATATATTACAGCTGGGGTCCTACCGTATGTTAGTTATCAGATATATTACAGCTGGGGTCCTACCGTATGTTAGTTATCAGATATATTACAGCTGGAGTCCTACCGTATGTTAGTTATAGATATATTACAGCTGGGGTCCTACCGTATGTTAGTTATAGATATATTACAGCTGGGGTCCTACCGTATGTTAGTTATAGATATATTACAGCTGGGGTCCTACCGTATGTTAGTTATCAGATATATTACAGCTGGGGTTCTACCGTATGTTAGTTATAGATATATTACAGCTGGGGTCCTACCGTATGTTAGTTATCAGATATATTACAGCTGGGGTCCTACCGTATGTTAGTTATAGATATATTACAGCTGGGGTCCTACCGTATGTTAGATATCAGATATATTACAGCTGGGGTCCTACTGTATGTTAGTTATCAGATATATTACAGCTGGGGTCCTACCGTATGTTAGTTATAGATATATTACATCTGGGGTACTACCGTATGTTAGTTATAGATATATTACAGCTGGGGTCCTACCGTATGTTAGTTATAGATATATTACAGCTAGGGTCCTACCGTATGTTAGTTATAGATATATTACAGCTGGGGTCCTACCGTATGTTAGTTATAGATATATTACAGCTGGGGTCCTACCGTATGTTAGTTATCAGATATATTTCAGCTGGGGTCCTACCGTATGTTAGTTATAGATATATTACAGCTGGAGTCCTACCGTATGTTAGTTACCAGATATATTACAGCTGGTGTCCTACCGTATGTTAGTTATAGATATATTACAGCTGGGGTCCTACCGTATGTTAGTTATCAGATATATTACAGCTGGGGTCCTACCGTATGTTAGTTATCAGATATATTACAGCTGGGGTCCTACCGTATGTTAGTTATAGATATATTACAGCTGGGGTCCTACCGTATGTTAGTTATAGATATATTACAGCTGGGGTCCTACCGTATGTTAGTTATCAGATATATTACAGCTGGGGTCCTACCGTATGTTAGTTATAGATATATTACAGCTGGGGTCCTACCGTATGTTAGTTATCAGATATATTAAAACATGGGGTCCTACCGTATGTTAGTTATAGATATATTACAGCTGGGGTCCTACCGTATGTTAGTTATAGATATATTACAGCTGGGGTCCTACCGTATGTTAGTTATAGATATATTACAGCTGGGGTCCTACCGTATGTTAGTTATAGATATATTACAGCTGGGGTCCTACCGTATGTTAGTTATAGATATATTACAGCTGGGGTCCTACCGTATGTTAGTTATAGATATATTACAGCTGGGGTCCTACCGTATGTTAGTTATCAGAAATATTACAGCTGGGGTTCTACCGTATGTTAGTTATCAGATATATTACAGCTGGGGTCCTACCGTATGTTAGTTATCAGATATATTACAGCTGGGGTCCTACCGTATGTTAGTTATAGATATATTACAGCTGGGGTCCTACCGTATGTTAGTTATAGATATATTACAGCTGGGGTCCTACCGTATGTTAGTTATCAGATATATTACAGCTGGGGTCCTACCGTATGTTAGTTATCAGATATATTACAGCTGGAGTCCTACCGTATGTTAGTTATAGATATATTACAGCTGGGGTCCTACCGTATGTTAGTTATAGATATATTACAGCTGGGGTCCTACCGTATGTTAGTTATAGATATATTACAGCTGGGGTCCTACCGTATGTTAGTTATCAGATATATTACAGCTGGGGTTCTACCGTATGTTAGTTATAGATATATTACAGCTGGGGTCCTACCGTATGTTAGTTATCAGATATATTACAGCTGGGGTCCTACCGTATGTTAGTTATAGATATATTACAGCTGGGGTCCTACCGTATGTTAGATATCAGATATATTACAGCTGGGGTCCTACTGTATGTTAGTTATCAGATATATTACAGCTGGGGTCCTACCGTATGTTAGTTATAGATATATTACATCTGGGGTACTACCGTATGTTAGTTATAGATATATTACAGCTGGGGTCCTACCGTATGTTAGTTATAGATATATTACAGCTAGGGTCCTACCGTATGTTAGTTATAGATATATTACAGCTGGGGTCCTACCGTATGTTAGTTATAGATATATTACAGCTGGGGTCCTACCGTATGTTAGTTATCAGATATATTTCAGCTGGGGTCCTACCGTATGTTAGTTATAGATATATTACAGCTGGAGTCCTACCGTATGTTAGTTACCAGATATATTACAGCTGGTGTCCTACCGTATGTTAGTTATAGATATATTACAGCTGGGGTCCTACCGTATGTTAGTTATCAGATATATTACAGCTGGGGTCCTACCGTATGTTAGTTATCAGATATATTACAGCTGGGGTCCTACCGTATGTTAGTTATAGATATATTACAGCTGGGGTCCTACCGTATGTTAGTTATAGATATATTACAGCTGGGGTCCTACCGTATGTTAGTTATCAGATATATTACAGCTGGGGTCCTACCGTATGTTAGTTATAGATATATTACAGCTGGGGTCCTACCGTATGTTAGTTATCAGATATATTACAGCTGGGGTCCTACCGTATGTTAGTTATAGATATATTACAGCTGGGGTCCTACCGTATGTTAGTTATAGATATATTACAGCTGGGGTTCTACCGTATGTTAGTTATAGATATATTACAGCTGGGGTCCTACCGTATGTTAGTTATAGATATATTACAGCTGGGGTCCTACCGTATGTTAGTTATAGATATATTACAGCTGGGGTCCTACCGTATGTTAGTTATCAGATATATTACAGCTGGGGTCCTACCGTATGTTAGTTATCAGATATATTACAGCTAGGGTCCTACCGTATGTTAGTTATAGATATATTACAGCTGGGGTCCTACCGTATGTTAGTTATCAGATATATTACAGCTAGGGTCCTACCGTATGTTAGTTATCAGATATATTACAGCTGGGGTCCTACCGTATGTTAGTTAAAGATATATTACAGCTGGGGTCCTACCGTATGTTAGTTATAGATATATTACAGCTGGGGTCCTACCGTATGTTAGTTATAGATATATTACAGCTGGGGTCCTACCGTATGTTAGTTATCAGATATATTACAGCTGGGGTCCTACCGTATGTTGAAAGGGGTCTTTGAGATGTTTTGCTTTAATTAATGAAAAGCGCTATACGAATTTAATCAATGATTCATTTTCTTAAATTCTTAAGGGAGGGAGGAGAGAGGGAGGAGAGAGGGAGGAGAGGGGAGTC